>NW_027203203.1:0-97464 GCF_024711535.1 Dipodomys merriami | reverse complement strand
CCTCACTTTAACCGTAACCCTAACACTAACCCTAACAATAACCCTCACACTAACCCTAACCCTCACACTAACCTTCACGCTCAACCTCACCCTAACCCTCACCCTCATCTTAACGCTAACCATAAACCTAACCCTGAACCTCACCCTAACCCTAAACCTAACCCTCACCCTCTCCCTAACCTTTAGCCTTCACCTCACCCTAACCCTCACACTAAACCTAACCCTCACCCTAACCCTAACCCTAACCGTCACCCTCATCCTCACGCTCACCCTCAGCCTAACTTTAAACCTAACGCTACTCCTAACACTAACCCTCAACTTCACCCTCACACTAACCCTAACCCTAACCCTAAGCCTAACCCTCACACTCACCCTCACCCACAACCTAAGCCTCACTGTCACCCTCACGCTCACCCTCACCCTAACCCTAACCCTAACCGTCACGCTAAGCCTATCTCTCACCCTATCCATAAACCTCACAATCACCCTCACCCTCACCTCACCCTCACCCTAAACCTAAACCTAACCCTCACCCTAAACGTCACCCTAACCCTAATGCTAACTCTAACCCTCACACTCACCCTAAACCTCACGCTAACCCTTACTCTCACCGTAAATCTAAACCTAACCCTAACCCTCACTCTGACCGTAACCCTCACCCTAAACCTAATCCTAACCCTAGCCCTCACCCTCACCCTCAACCTAACCCTACCCCTAATGCTAACCTCACCCTAAACCTAAACTCGAACCTAACCCTAACCCTAACCCTACCACTAAGCCTCACCCTAAACCTAAACCTCATCCTAACCCTAACCCTCAACCTCACAGTCACCCTCAGCCTAACCCTAAAGCTAAGCCTAACCCTATCCCTAATCCTCACACTCACCATCACCCCAAACCTAACCCTAAGTCTCACCCTCACCCTCAACCTCACCCTAACCCTAACCCTAACCCAATCCCTCAACTGAACCCTCACCCTCACCCTAACACTCACCCTAACCCTAACTCTCACACTCACCATAACCCTCAACTTTAACCTTACCCTCACCCTAACCCTCATCCCAACCCTCACCCTATCCCTAATCCTAACCCTCAACCTAACACTTACACTCACTCTAACACTAATCCTAACCCTAACACTAACTCTCACACTAAACCTCACCCTAAATATCACCTTATCATTAACCCTAACCCTATCCCTAACCCTCACCCTCACCCTCAGCCTAACCCTCAGCCTAAAGCCTATCCCTAACCCTGACCCTCAGATTCACCCTCACCCTGACCCTAACCCTAAGCCTCACCCTCACCTTCAACCTCACCCTAAACCTAACGCAAACCCTCAAACCAACCCTCACCCTCACCATAAATATCACCGTAACCCTAACACTCACCCTAATCCGCACCATAAACCTAACCCTCACCCTAACGCTAACCGTCAATTTCACCCTAACACTAACCCTCAAACTAACCCTCAACCTCACCCTCACCCTAAACCTAAACCTAATGCTCACACTCAACATAACCCTAACCCTCACTCTCACCCTCACCCTCGGCTTAAACCTAAGCCTAACAATAACCCAAACACTAACCCTCACACTCACCCTCACCCTAAACCTAACCCTAACCCTAATCCTAACCCTCTCACTCACCCTCACACTCACCCTAACCCTAACCCAAACTCTCAACCTAAACATCACCCTCAACCTAAACTTCACCCTAACCCTTAGCCTTACCCTCACCCTAAACCTAACCCTCACCCTCACCCTCACCCACAGGCTCACCCTAAACCTAATCCTAACGCTAGCCCTCCCTCTCCCCCTCAACCTAACCCTACCCCTAACGCTAACCCTCACCCTAAACCTAACCTCCAACCTAACCCTAACCCTAACCCTAACGCTAACCCTCCACCTAACCCTAACCCTCATCCTAACCCTAACCCTCACGCTCACAGTCACCTTCAGCCTAACTCTAAACCTAAGCCTAACCCTATCCCTAATCCTCACACTCACCATCACCCTAAACCTAACCCTGAGTCTCACCCTCACCCTCAACCTCACCCTAACCCTAACACAAACCCTCAACTGAATCCTCACCCTCACCCTCACCCTCACCCTAACCCTAACCCTAACCCTCACACTCACCATAACCCTCACCCTAAACCTTACCCTCACCCTAACCGTCATCACAACCCTCACCCAATCCCTAACCCTAACCCTCAACCTAACCCTTACACTCACTCTAACACTAAGCCTAACCCTAAAACTAATTCTCACACTAATCCTCACCCTAAATATCACCCTATCATTAACCCTAATCCTAAAACTAACCCTCACCTTCACCCCCAACCTAACCAACAGCTTAAGCCTAACCCTAACCTTAACCCTCAGAGTCACCCTCACCCTAACCCTAACCCTAAGCCTCACCCTCACCCCCAACCTCAACCTAAAACTAATGCAAACCCTCAAACCAACCCTCACCCTCACCATAAACATCAGGGTAACCCTAAAACTCACCATAATCTGCACCATAACCCTAACCCTCACCCTAACGCTAACCCTCACCATCACCCTAACCCTAACCGTCACCCTAACCCTAACCCTCACCCTCATCTAACCTTCACCCTAACCCAAACCCTAACCCTCAAACACACCCTCACCCTAAACCTAACGCTAACCCTCACCCAAACCCTAACACTCACCCCAACACTTACCTCACCCTAACCCCAACCCTAATGCTCACCATAATACTAACCCTCAAGCTCACAGTCACCCTCAGCCTAACCCGAAAACTAAGCCTAAACCTATCCCTAAACCTCACACTCAACCTCACCCTAACACTAACCCAAACCCTCAACTGAACCCTCACCCTCACCCTCACCCTAAGCCTCACCCTCACCCTAAACATCACCCTAAACCTAACCCTCACCCTTACCTCACCTTAGTCCTAAACCTCATACTAACCCTAAACTTCACCCGAAACCTGACCTTCAACCTAACCCTTACCCTCACCCTTACACTAAGTCTAAACCTAACATGAACCCTCACAGTAACCCTAAACCTCACCCTAAACCTAACCCTCACACTTTCCCTAACCCTTTCCCTAACCCTAACCCTAACCCTCACCCTAACTCTAAACATCACCCACACTCTCACCCTCAGCCTAACCCTCAGCCTAAAGCCTAACCCTAACCCTAACCCTCACAGTCACCCTCACCCTAACCCTAACTCTAAGCCTCACCCTCACCCTCAACCTCACCCTAAACCTAATGCAAACCCTCAAACCAACCTCACGCTTACCCTAAACATCACCCTCACCCTAACCCTCACCCTAATCCGCACCAGAAACCTAACCCTCACCATAACGCTAATCCTCACCCTCACCCTAACCCTAACCCTCACCCTAACCCTAACCCTCACCCTCATCTAACCCTCACCCTAACCCAAACCCTAACCCTCACCCTAACCCTCACACTCACCCTCACCCTCAGCTTAAACCTAAGCCTAACAATAACCCAAAACCTAACCCTCACACTCACGCTCACCCTAAACCTAACCCTGACACTAATCCTAACCCTCTCACTCACCCTCACACTCACCCTAACCCTAACCCAAACCCTCAACCTAAACATCACCCTAAACCTAACCCTCAACCTAACCCTTAGTTAACCCTCACCCTAACCCTAACCCTCACCTTCACCCTCACCCTCAGGCTCACCTTAAACCTAATCCTAACCCTCACCCTCACGCTCAACTTAACCTTTATCCTAACGCTAACCCTCACCCTAACCCTAACCTCCAACCTAACCCTAACCCTAAACCTAACGCTAACACTGACCCAAACCCTAACACTCACCCAAACACTTACCCTCACCCTAACCCCAACCCTAATGCTCACCATAACCCTAAACCTCAGGCTCATAGTCACCCTCAGCTTAACCCTAAACCTAAGCCTAACCCTATCCCTAAACCTCACAGTCACCCTCATCCTAAACCTAACCCTAAGTCTCAATCTCACCCTAACCCTAACCAAAACCCTCAACCTAAACTTCACCCTAAACCTAACCCTCACCCTAAACCTTAGCCTAACCCTCACCCTAACACTAACCCTCACCCTCACCCTCACCCACAGGCTCACCCTCAACGTAATCCTAACCCTAAACCTCACCCTCAACCTAACCCTCACCCTAACTCTAACCTTCACCCTAAACCTAACCCTCACGCTCACAGTCACCCTCAGCCTAACCCTAAACCTAAGCCTAAACCTATCCCTAATCCTCACATTCACCGTCACACTAAACCTAACCCTAAGTCTCACCTTCACCCTCAAACTCACCCTAACCCTAACCCAAACCCACAACAGAACCATTACCTTCACCCTCACCCTAATACTCACTCTCACCCTAAACATCACCCTAACCCTAACCCTCACCATTACCCTCACCCTAGCCCTAACCCACATACTACCTCTAAACCTCACCATAAACCTAACCCTCAACCTAACCCTTACTCTTACCCTAACACTAAGCCTAAACCTAACATGAAACCTCACAGTAACAGTAAACTTCACCTTAACCCTAACCCTCACCCTAAACCTAACACTACCCCTCCCCCTAACCCTCACTCTGACCCTCAACCCAACCCTAACCCTCAACCTCACCATCATCCTAACACTTACCCAACCCTAACCCTCACCCAAACCCTAACCCTCATACTCTCCCGAACCCTCAGCCTCACTCTAACAGTTACCCTCATCCTCACCCTAAACCTCACCCTAACCCTAACCCTATCAGTCACGTTCACCCTCACCCTCACACTCAGCCTAACTCTAAACCTATACCTCACCCAAAACCTCAACTTAACCCTAAACCTAACCCTCACCTTCACCTTAACCCTAACCCTCACTGACAACCTAGCATTCACCCTAAACCTAATCCAAACCCTAACCCTCACCCTAACACTCACCCTTACCCTCACCCTAACCCTAACCATAACCCTACCCCTAATCCTCACCGTAACCCTAACCCTAACCCTCACCCTAACCTTTAACCTTACTCTCACCCTAACCCTCACACTAACTCTAACCTCAACCTAACCCTAACCCTAACCATCACCCTCACGCTCACCCTCAGCCTAACTTTAAACATAATCCTACTCCTAACACTAACCTTCACCTTTACCCTCACACTAACCCTAACCCTAAACCTAAACCTAATCCTAACCCTCACACTCACCCTCTCCCTCACCCTAAGCCTCACTGTCACCCTTACGCTCACCTTCACCCTAAACCTAACCCTCACCTAAAACCTATCCCTCACCCTAACAATAAACCTCACAATCACCCTCACTCTCACCTCACCCTAACCCTAAACCTAACCCTAACGCTCACCCTAAGCCTACCCTAACACTTATGTAACTCTAACCCTCTCACACTAAACCTCACGCTAACACTTACTCTCAGCATAAACCTAACCCTACCACTAACCCTCGCACTAACCCTATCCCTTACCCTAACCCTAACCATAACCATAACCTTCACCCTAACCCTCACCCTAACCCTCACCCTAACACTAAACCTCATCCTAAACCTCACCCTAACCCTAACTCTATCCCTAACCCTAAAGCTAACCCTAATGCTCAATCTAACTGTAACCGTACCCCTCAAACTAACTCTCATCCTAAACTTAAACCTAGCCCAAACCCTTACGTTAACACTAACCCTAACACTCAACCTAACCCTAATCCTCACCCACACCCTCAGCCACATCCTCAGCCTAAACCTAACCCTAACCCTAACCCTAACCTTAATCCTCACCGCATCCTAACTCTAACCCTAACCTTCACTCTCACCCTCACCCCCACCCTCACCATAACCCTAACCCGAACCCTAAACCGAACCCTCACCCTAACCCTCATCCTAACCTTCTCCCTAACCCTCATCCTAACCCTAACACTAACCCTTACCATAACCCTAAACCTCATCCTAAACCTCACCCTAACCCTAAACCTATCCCTAAACCTAACGCTAACCCTAACGCTCACACTAACCGTAACCGTACCGCTCAACCTAACCCTCATCCTAAACTTAAGCCTAACCCAAACTCTCACGCTAAACTTAACCCTAACACTCACCCTAACTCTAATCCTCACCCACACCCTCACCATCACCCTCAACCTCACCCTTACCAAAACCCTAACCCTCACACTAACCCTAACCCTCACCCTAATGCTAACCCTCAACCTAAACCTTACACTCACCCTAACACTAAGCGAAACCCTAACACTAACTCTGACAATAACCCTCACCCTAAACATCACCCTATCCCTAACCCTAACCCTAACCCTCGCCCTAACCCTAACCCTCACACTCACCCCCACCCTCAGCCTAACCCAAAGCCTAAGTCTAACCCTAACCCTAACCCTCACACTCACCCTCACACTAACCCTAAGCCTAATTCTCACCCTCACCCTCAACCTCACCCTAACCCTAACCCATATCCTCAAACCAACTCTCACCCTCAACCTCACCCTAACCCTCACCCTAAACATCACCCTAACCCTAAACCTCACCCTAATCCTCACCCTTACAATAACCATCACCCTAACCCTAACCCTCACCCTAAACCTAAACCTCAATCTAAACATTACCCTCAACCTAACACTAAGCCTAACCCTAACACTAACCCTCACTAACTCTTATCCTCACCCTAACCCTAATCCTCACCCTAACATAACCCTAACACTCACCCTAACCTTCAACCTATCCCTTAATCGCACCCTAAACCTAACCCTAACACTAACCCTCACCCTCACCCTAAACCTCATATTAACCCTAACCCTAACACTAACTCTCAACCTCACCCTCAACCTTACCCTAACCCTAACCCTCACCCCAACACTTACCTTCACCAAAACCCTCACTCTAACGCTAACCATAACGCTAAACCTCACCTCACCCGCAACCTCACCTTAACCGTAAACCTAACCCTAACCCAAACAATAACCCTAACCCTAACCCTAAACCTAATCCTTACCCTAACCCACACCATCACCCTCACTTTCACCCTAAACCGAACCCTAATCCTCTCCATAACCCTAAACCTCTCCCTAAACCTAACCCTCACACTCACCCTAACCCTCACCCTAAAACTTACCCTCACCCTAACCCTCAGCCTAACCCTAAACCTAACTCTAACCCTCACCTTAACCTTCACCCTAAACCCAACCTTAACTTTAACCCTCAAACTAACCCTGAACCTCACCATAACCCTAACCCTGCCACTCATCGTAACCATCATCCTAACCCTCACCCTAACCCTAAATCTAACCCTAAAACTTACCCGCACCCTAACACTCACCCTCACACTCGCCCTAAGCCTCACCCTCACACCCACCCTAACCATCACCCTATCCCTAACCCTCACCCTAACCCTAAGATTAACACTCACACTAATCATAACCCTCACCCTCACCCTCACCCTCAGCCTAAACCTAACCCTAATCCTAACCCTAACTCTACCCCTCACCGTAACACTTACCCTAACAATCACTCTAACCCTAATGCTCACACTCAACATAATGCTAAGCCTCATACTCACCCTCACCCTCAGCTTAAACCTAAGCCTAACAATAAAGCTAATCCTAACCCTTACACTCACCCTCACCCTAAACCTAATCCTAACCCTAAACCTAACCCTTAACTTCACCCGCACCATAACACTCACCCTAACCCAGACCCTAACACTCACCCTCACCCTAACCATCAACCTATCCCTAACGGTCACCCTCACCCTAAGCCTAAGCCTCACAGTAACCCTAACCCTCACCCTCACCCTCACCCTCAGCCTAACCCGAACCGTAATCCTAACCCTAACCCTCACCTTAACCCTCACCCTAACTCTAAACCTAAAACTCACACTCACCCTAACCCTAACTCTCACACTCACCCTCAGCCTAAACCTACCCTGAACCTAACCCAAACCCTCAACCAAAACCTCACCCTCACTCTCACCCTAAACATCACCCTCACCC
This sequence comes from Dipodomys merriami, assembly GCF_024711535.1. Lineage (NCBI taxonomy): Eukaryota > Metazoa > Chordata > Mammalia > Rodentia > Heteromyidae > Dipodomys > Dipodomys merriami. Next base: position 89,437 of record NW_027203203.1, on the reverse strand, counting down.
TAAACATCACACTAAACCTAAGCCTCACCGTAAGCCTTAGCCTAACCCTCACCCTAAACCTCACCCTCACCCTCAGGCTCACTCTAACCCCAATCCTAATCCTAACCCTCACACTCAACCTTATCCTCACCCTCACCCTAACTTTAACCCTAACAATAACCCTAACCCTAACCCTGAACCTAACCCTCAACCTAACCATAAACCTCACGCTAACCCTCACCCTCACCCTCACCCTCATCTTAAACCTAAGCCTAACCCTAACCCTCATCCTTACACTCACCTTAACACTAGTCGTAACCCTAAACCTCACCCTAACAGTAACCCTAACCCTCACCCTTTCTTTATCCTCACCCTAAACCTAACCCTCACATTAATCTTTATGCTCACCCTAACCCTAACCCTACCCTTCACCCTAACCCTCACCCTAATTCTAACCTTAACCACTAACCTAACCCTCTCTCTAACCCTAACCCTAACCCTCACCCTCACCCTAACTCTCACCTAATCCACACCCTAACCCTAACCTCTACCTAACCGAGACCCTCACCCTCAACCTCGCCCTCATCTTTAACCTAACACTCACCCTCACACTACCCCTCACCCTACCACTACCCCTAATCCTAAACCTCAATCTCACGCTCACCCTCACCCTCAGCCTAACCCTAACTCTAAAGCTAATCCTAAACATAACCCTCAGCATAACCCTAACCCTCACCCTAAACCCTTACCCTCACCCTCACCCTAACCCTAACTGTAACCCTCACACTAAACCTAACCCTCACCTGAAACCTAACCCTCACCGTATCCCTCACCCTAAACCTAACTCTAACCCTCACCCTAACCCTAATCATCATCCTAATCTAGCCATCACCCTAACCCTCACCCACACCCTAGACCTGACCCTCACCCCACCCTCAAATTAACACTAAGGCTAACTCTCACCCTAACCCTAACCCTTACCCTAAAATTAACCCTCACCCTATCCCTCAACCTAACCCTAACCCTAAGCATCACCCTCACTCTCACCTTAACCAGAACCCTAATCCTAACCCTCAACCTAAACCTAACCCTCACCCTAACCCTAACCCTCACCCTAAAATTACAATCACCCTAACAGTAACCCTAACCCTAACACTAAGCCTCACACTAACCCTAACAATCACCCTAAGCCTAACATTAACCCTAACCCTAACCCTCACCCTCAACCGAAACCTAACCCTAACCCTAACCCACACCCTCATCCTCACCCTCACCCTAAATCTGACCCTAACAATAACCCTAACCCTAACCCTCACTCTAAACCTCATCCTCACCATCACCCTAACCTTAACCCTAAGCCTAACACTAACCCTCACCCTCACCCTCACCTTAACACTAAAGCTAACTCTAACCCTCACCCTAACAGTAACCCTAACCCTCACCCTAACATTAACCATCACCCGAACTTTATCCTAACCCTATCCCTAACCCTCAAATTAATCCTAATGCTCACCCTAACCTTAACAGTACACCTCACGCGAACCCTCACCCTAACTCTAATCCTAACCCTAAACCTAACCCTCATCTAAAGTTAACCCTAATTGTCAATGTTACCCTAACCCTCACCATCACCCGAAATCTCACCCTAACCCTAACACTCACCCACACCCTAACCCTCAAGCTCACCCTAACCCTAACCCTCACCTAATCCTCACCTTAACATTAACCATTATCAAACAAAGACCCTCACCCTCACCCTCACCCTAACCTTCACCCTAAGCCTCACCCTCACCCTATCCCTCACCCTAAATGTAACCCTAACTCTAAACCTCACCCGCACCCTCACCCTCATGCTCAGCCTTACACTAACCCTACCCCTAATCCTAATCTTAACCCTCAACCTGATCATAACACTCACCATAACCCTTACCCTCACCCTCACAATATCCCTAACCTTAAACCTCACACTAAACCTAACCCTCACCCTAAACCTAACCCTACCCCTCAACCGAAACCTCAACCTAAAGCTAACCCTAACCCTCACCCTAAAGCTAACCCTCACCCTCACCCTAGCCCTCACCCTAATCCTAACCCTCATCTTAAACTTCACCCTCACACCACCCTCAAACTAACCCTAACCCTAACCCTCTCCCTAACCCTAACCCTAACCCGCACACTAGCCCTCACCTTAAACCTAATCCTAACCCTACCCCTCACCCTAACCCTAACCTTAACCCTAAACCTAACCCTCACCCTAACACTAACCCTAACCCTAACCCTCACCCTTACCTTAACCCTCACCCTAACCCTTAACCTCATCCTCACCCTTAACCTCACACTAAACCTAAACCTCACCCAAACTCTAACCCTAACCGTCACCCTCACCCTCACCCTCATGCTAACCCTAACCCTAACCCTCACCCTAACCCTAAAACTCACCCTAACCCTAAGCCTAACCCTCACCCTCACCAAAACCGACTGCTACCTCTAACACTCACCCTAACCCTCACGCTATCACTTACCCACACCATAAACCTAAACATAACCCTCACCCTCACCCTCACCCTAAATCTCACCCTAAACTTAACCCTAACCGAAATACGAAACCCTAACCCTAACCTGAACCCTAACCCTCACCCGAAACCTTAACCCTAACCCTAAACCTAACCCTCAAGCTAAGTGTCACCCTATCCCTAACCCTATCCCAAACCCTAACCCTCACCCTAACCCTCACCCTAAACCTTATACTCACCCTCACCCTAACCCTAACCCTAACGCTGACGCTTACAATAACTCTAACCCTCACCCTAAACCTCTTACCCCTCACCCTAACCCTCATCCTAACCCTAAACCTACCCAAAACCTATCCCTAACCCTAATCCTAACCCTAACCCTCAGCCTCATCATAACTAACCCTAACCCTAACACTAACTTTCACCCTCACGCTCACCCTCAGCCTCACCCTGACCCTCACACTAACCCTAACCATCACGCTAACCCTCAACCTAATCCTCAACACTAACCTAACCCTAACCCAACACTAAGCCTAACCCTAACCCTTACACTTACCCTAACCCTAAACATCACCAAAATCCTCAATAACCCTAAACCTGGTCCTAACCCTAACCCTTACCCTTACCCTAACCCTTACACTAACCCTAACCCTAAACATCACCAAAATCCTCAATAACCCTAAACCTAGTCCTAACCCTAACCCTTACCTTCACCCTAACCCTCACACTCACCCAACCCTAACCTTCACCCTAACACTAAGCCTAACCCTAACACAAACCCTCACACTCACCCTAACCCTCAGCCTAAACCTAACCCTCAACCTAAACCTAACCCTAACCCTCAACTTATCCCTCACACTAACCCTTTTTCTATCCCTAACCCTAACCCTAACCCTAACCCTCACCCTTTCCGTAACTCTCACCCTCACCAAAAACCTGACCCTTACCCTTACCTTAACCTCACCCTAACCCTCACACTTACCCAAAACCTCAACCTAACCAAATAAAAACACTCACACTAAACCTCACCCTAACCCTAATGCTAAACCTAACACTCACCCTCACCCTAACCCTCACCCTAAACCTGAAACTCACTCTAACCCTAACGCCAAACCCACAACCTCACCCTAAACCTCACCCTAACCCTTACCCTCACCCTAACCCTCACCCTAAACCTAACCCTAAGCTAACCCTAACCCTCACCCTAACCCTCACCCTCATCCTATCCCTAATCCACACCCTAACCCTCAGCCTAAACCTCACCCTAACCCTAACCTTAACCTTCACACTAACCCTAACCCTCACCCTAAACTTAACCCTACCCCTCACCCTAACCATATCCCTCATGCTCACCCTAAACCTAACCCTAACCCTATCCCACACCCTCACCCTAACCCTCATCCTCACCATCACCCTAAACCTAATCCTAACAATAACCCTAATCGTAAACCTAACTCTCACCTTAACCCTAAACCTCAAGCTAACCCTCATCCTCACCCTCACCCTCACCTTAATCTTAAGCCAAACCCTAACCCTCACCCTCACCCTCAACTTAACACTAAAGCTAACCCTAACCCTCACCCTAACAGTAACCCTAACCCTCACTCTCACCCTAACCGTCACCCTACCATTATCCTCACCCTATCCATAACCCTCACATTAACCCTAATTCTCACCCTAACCTTAATAGTACCCCTCACCCAAACCCTCATCCTAACTCTAACCCTAACCCTAAATCTAACCCTCACCTAACCCTAAATCTCAACCTTACCCTAACACTCAACATCACCTGAGCCCTCACCCTAAACCTAACACTCACCCACACCCTAACCCTAAAGCTCACCCTCACCCTCACCCTCACTTAATCCTCACCCTAACCCTAACCATTATCTACAAAGGCCCTCACCCTCACCTTCACCCTAACCCTCACCCTCACCCTAGTACTCACCCTAAACGTAACCCTACCCGTAAACCTCACCCACACTCTCACCTTCATGCTCAGCCTTACCCTTAACCCTACCCCTAATCCTAACCCTAACCCTAACCATCAACCCATCATAACCCTCACCATAACCCTTACCCCCACCCTCACCCTATGCCTAACTGTTACGCTCTCACTAAACCTAAACCTCACCCTAAACCTAACCCTACCCCTCACCTCAAACCTCAACCTAAACCTAACCCTGACCCTCACCCTAATGCTAACCCTAACCCTCACCTTAACCCTCACCCTAATCCTAACCATCATCCTAAACCTCACTCTCACACCACCCACAAACTAACCCTAACCCTAACCCTCACCATAACCTAACCCTCACCCTAACCCTAACCCGCACCCTAGCCCTCACCCTAACCCTAACCCTAAACCTTCCGTCACCCTAACCCTAAACCTAACCCTAACCCTCACCCTAACCCTCACCCTAACACTAACCCTAACCCTAACCCTCACCTTTACCTTAACACTCACCCTAACCCTTAACCTCATCCTCACCCTAAACCTCACACTAAACCTAACCCTCACCCTAACTATAACCCTAACCGTCACCCTCACCCTCACCCTCACGCTAAACCTAACCCTAACCCTCGCCCTCACCCTCACCCAAACCCTACTAATAACTCTAACACTCACCCTAACCCTCACGCTATCACTTAAACACACCATAAACCTAAACCTAACCCTAACCCTCACCCTCACCATAAACCTCACCTTAACCCTAACAGTAACCCAAACACGAAACCCTTAACCTAACCCTAAACTGAACCCGAACCCTCACCAGAAACCTTAACCCTAAACCTAAACCAAACCCTCAAGCTAACAGTCACCCTAAACCTAACCCTATCCCTAACCCTAACCCTCACTCTAACCCGCACCCTAAACCACTCACCCTAAACGTAATCCTACCCGTAAACCTCACCCGCACTCTCACCTTCATGCTCAGCCTTACCCTTAACCCTACCCCTAATCCTAACCCTAACCATCAACCCATCATAACCCTCACCATAACACTTACCCCCACCATCACCCTATGCCTAACTCTTACGCTCTCACTAAACCTAAACCTCACCCTAAACCTAACCCTACCCCTCACCTCAAACCTCAAACTAAACCATATCCTCACCCTCACCCTGACCCTAACCCTAACGCTAACCCTCACAATAAAACTAACCTCATTCTAAACCTAAACTTTCCCCTCACCCTAACCCTCATCCTAACCGTAAACCAAACCCAAAACCTCTCCCTAACCCTAATCCTAACCCTTACTCTCAACTTCACCCTCACCCTCAGCCTAACCCTAACCCTCACACTAACCCTAACCGTCAAGCCAACCGTCAACCTAATCCTCACACTAACCCTAACCCTAACCCGTACACTAACCCTAAACCTAAACCTCAACAAAACCCACAATTACCCTAAACCTAGACCTAACCTTAACCCTTACCCTCACCCTAACCCTAACCCTCACCCTCACCCTAACCCTAACCCTCACCCTAACCCTAACCCTCACCCTAAACCTTACCCTCACACTAATACTAAGCCTAAACCTAACACCAACACTCACACTAATCCTAACCCTCAGCCTAAACCTAAACCTAACCCTAACCCTAATCCTCACCCTCACCTTAGCCCTCACCCTAACCCTTTTCCTAACCCTAACTCTAACCCTCGCACTAACACTAACCCTCTCCCGTTCCGTAACCCTCACCCTCACCAAAAACCTCACCCTTACCCTTACCTTGCCCTCACCCTAACCCTCACACTAACCCAAAACCTCACCCTAAACTAACCAAAACACTCACACTAAACCTCACCCTAACCCTAATGCTAACCCTAACACTCACCCTCACCCTAAACCTCAACCTAAACCTTCACCTCAACCTAACACTAACCCTAACCCTCAACCTCACCCTAAACCTCACCCTAAGCCTAACCCTAACCCTAACCCTTACCCTCACCCTAACCGTAAACCTAAGCTAACCCTTAATATCACCCTAACCCTCACTCTCACCCTAACCCTAATCTAAACCCTAACCCTCAACCTAACCCTCATCCTAACCCTATCCCTAAACTTCACACTAACCCTAACCCTCACCCTAACCTTAACCCTACCCCTCACCCTAAACCTCATCCTAACCCTAACCCTAAACCTCACACTAACCCTCACCCTCACCCTCACCCTCAACATAACCATAAACCTAACCCTAAACCTAAAAATAACCCTAATCCTAACCCTTATCCTAACCCTCACCTTCACCCTTATCCTAACCCTCACCTTCACCCTCACCCTAACCCTAACCCTCACCCTTAACCTAACCATCAACCTCACCGTAACCCTAAACCTAACCCTAAAACTTAGTCTCACCCTAACACTAACCCTAAACCTAAAACTAGCCATTACACTAACCCTAATCATCAGCCTAACCCTAACCCTCAACCTAACCCTATTCCCAACCCTCAATCTCACCCTCACCCTAACCCTAACCCCAAACCAAACACTCACCCTAACCCTCACCCTTACTGTAAACCTAAATCTAACCCTCACCCTAACCCACAAGCTTACCATAATCCTAACCCTCACACTTAACATTACTCTCACCCTCAACCTAACCCTCACCCTAACCCTAACCCTCACACTAACCTTACGCTAACCCTCACAATAACCATAATGCTAACCCTAACTCTCACCCTGACCCTAAACCTCACCATAACCTGAAACCTCACCCTAAACCTATCCCTATCCCTAACCCTCAACCAAACCTTTACCCTCAACCTAACACTAACACTAAGCCTCACACTAACAATAAACCTCACCCTAACTCTAACCTCACCCTAACCCTAACCCTCACCCTAACACTAACCCTCACCCTCACCCTCACCCTAACCTTTAACCTTACCCTCACCCTAATCCTCACAACAACCCTAACCCTAAGACTAACCTTTACCCTCTCCCTCATGCTCACCCTCAGCCTAAATTTAAACATAACCCTACTCTTAACCCTAACCCTCACCTTCACCCTCACACTAACCCTAAGCCTAAAGCTAACTCTAAGCCTAACCCTCACAATCACCCTCACCCTCACCCTAAGCCTCACTGTCACCCTCACGCTCACCCACACCCTAAACCAAAGCCTAACCCTCACCCTAAACCTATCTCTCACCCTAACCATAAACCTCACAATGACCCTAACCCTCATCTCACCCTAAACATAAACCTAACCCTAACACTCACCCTAAACCTCACCCTAACCCTAATGCTAACTCTAAACCTCACACTCACCCTAAACCTCATGTTAACCATTACGCTCACCGTAAATCTCACCCTGACCCTACCCCTCACCCTAACCCTAACCCTAACCCTAATCCTAAACCTCATCCTAAACCTCACCCTAAACCTAAACCTATCCCTAACCCTAACGCTAACCCTAACGCTCACCCTAACCCTCACCCTAACCTAATCCTAACCCTAACCCTCACCCTAACCCTCACCCTTAACCTTAAACTAACCCTCATACAAACCATCACCCTAACTCTAACCCTCACCTTAACCTACCCCTAAACCTCACCCTAACACTCACCTTCACCCTATCTCTATTCCTCACCCTAACCCTCACACTCACACTCACCCCCACCCTATTCCTAACCCTAAACCTCACCCTCACCCACACCCTAAACCTCACACTCACCCTCACACGAAGCCTAACCCTAACCCACACCCTAACCCTAACGCTAAACCTCTCACCCAAACCCTAAACCTAACCCTCACCCTCACACTCACCCTAACCCTAAACCTAAACCTAACCCTCACGCTAACTCTAACCCTAACCCTAATGGTAACCATAACCCTCACCCTCACCCTAACCCTCACCTTAACACTTTCCATCTCCCTAACCCTCATCTTAACCCTCACACTAACCCTAACCCTAACCATCACCCTAACCATAATCCTCAACCCCACCCTCACCCTAAGCCTAACCCTAAGACTAAGACTAACCCTAACCCTACCCCTCAGCCTAATGCTCACCCTAACCCTAATCCTAACTCTAATACTCACCCTATCCCTAACCCTAACCGTAACCCTCACCCTCACCCTAGACCTGACCCAACGCCAAACCTAACTCTCACCATAACCCTAACACTAATGCTAACCATAAACCTCACCATCAATCTAACCCTCACCCTAAGACTTACCGTCCGCCTAACCCTAACACTCACCCTCACCCTAACCCTCACACTAATCCTTACCCTAAACCTAACCCTCACACTAACCCTCACACTAACCCTAACCCTCACCTAACCCTACACTTACCCCTCAGCCTAACCCTCTCCCTCACCCTAAACCTAATCCTCACCCTAACCCTAACCCTAAAACTCACACTCACCCTCACACTCACCATCACCCTCAGCATAACACTAACCATAACCCTAATCCTAACCCTAAACCTCACCCTCACCCTAAAAGTCACCTTAATTCTTACCTTCACACTAAACCTAACCCTAACCCTAACCCTAAAACTCACACTAAACCTAACCCTCACCCTAATCATAACCCTACCCCTTACCCTAACCCTCACCCTAAACCTAACCCTATCCCTAACCCTAACCTTCACCCTAACCCTCACCCTCACGCTAACCCTAACCCTAACACTCAACCATACCCTAAAGCTCACCCTAAGCCTTAACCTCATCCTCATCACCTCACACAAAACCAAACCCTCACCCTTACTCTAACCCTAACAGTTACCCTCACCCTAACCCTAACCCTAAACTTCACTCTAACCCTAATGCTAAATTGTACACTCACCCTAACACTCACACTATCACTTACCAACACGATAAACCTAAACCTAATCCTAATCCTAACCCTCACCCTCACCGTAACCCTCAACCTAACCCTAACCCTAACCCGAAACCCTCACCCTAACCCTCACCCTAACTCTAACACTAATCCTAACCCTAACCCTAACCCTAACGCAAACCCTTACCCTAACCCTAACCCTAACCCTCACCTAACCCTCAGCCTACCCCTAAATCTAACACTGACCCTCACCCTAACCCTAACCTTCACCCAACCCTAACCCTCACCCTAAGCCTTACCCTCACCCTAACACTAAGCCTAACCCTAACAACAACCCTCCCAATAACCCTACCCTCAGCCTAAGCCTAAGCTTCACCCTAGACCTAACCCTACCCCTAAACCTCACCCTCACCTTAGCCCTCACACTAACCCTATTGCTAACACTAACACTCACCCTAACACTAACCCTCACCCTAAACTTCCTCCTAACACTAACCCTAACCCTAACACTAAGCCTCAACCTAACCATAACCCTAACACTAATCCTAAACTCCACCCTAACCCTAACCCTCACCCTAACCAAAACCCTAACCCTCAACCTAACCCTAAGCCTAACCCTCACCCTAACCCTCACACTAACCCTATCCCTCACCCTAACACTAACCCTACCCCTCACCTTAAACTTCCTCCTAACACTAACCCTTACCCTAACCCTAAACCTCACCCTAAAAGTAACCATATCCCTCACCTTCACCCTCACCCTAAACTGAACTGTAACCCTAACAATAACCCTAACACTAACCCTAATCTTAACCCTCACCCTCACCCTAACACTAACCCTAACCCAAATCCTCACCCTCACCCTAAGTCTCAGCCTCACCCTCAACCTCACCTTCACCTTAACCCTCACCCTCACCCTAGCCCTCACCCTAACCCTAAACCTAACCCTAAACCTCACCCGCATCATCACCCTAACCCTCAGTCTAAACCTAATCCTATCTCTAATCATAATCCTCACCCTCACCCTCACCCTAACCCTCACCCTAAACCTTACCCTCACCCTCACCCTAACCTTAGCCATAAACCTCAAATTAAAGCTAACCCTCACCCTAAACCCCACCCTAAACATAACCCTAACCCTCAAAATAACCCTAAAGTTCACCCTCAACCTAGCCCTCACCCTAACCCCAAGCCTCACCCTAAAACTCACCCTCACACCAGCCTCAAACTAAACCTAACCCTAACCCTCACCCTAACCCTAACCCTCACCCTAACCCTAACCCTCAGCCTAGCCTTCACCCTAACCCTAAATAACCCTCATCCTCACCCTCAGCGTAACAGTAATCGTATCCATATTCCTAAATCTAAACCTCACCCTCACCCTAACCACCAAGATAATTCTTACCCACACACTAATCCTAACCCTAACCCTAACCCTAACTATCACACTAAACCTAACCCTCACCCTAACTGTAACCCTACCCGTTACCCTAACTGTCACCTTAACCCTAACCCTAAACCTCACCCTAAACCTCACCCTAAACCTCACAGTCACCCTAAACCTGACCCTAACCCTAATGCTAACCTTAACCATAACCCTCACCCTCACCCTAAACCTCACCCTACACCTCACTCTACTCCTAACCCTAACCCTCAGCCTAACCCACACCCTAACAATAACCCTAACCCTCACCATATACCTCACACTAACCCTAATACTAACCTCCACCCTAAACCTCACGTTCACCCTAACCCTAACCCTAAACCCAACCCTCACGCTCACCCTTACCCTCTCCGTAACCCTAAGCCTAATCCAAACCCTCACCCTAACCCGAACCCTAACTCTAATACTAACCTCCACCCCAACCCTAAAGTTCACCCTAACCCTAATCCTAACCCTAAGCCTCACGCTCACACTCACCCTCTCCTTAACCCTAAGCCTAACCCTAACCGTCACCCTAACCCACCCCTTAACACTAAACCTAACCCTCACCCTCACTCTAATAGTAACCCTGAACCTCACCCTCACCCTAACTCTCAACCTTACTTTATCCTCACCCTAACCCTAACCCTCACATTAACCCTAATACTCTCCCTAACCATAACCCTACCCCTAACCCTAACCCTCACCCTAACTTTTAGCCTAACCCTAACACTCTCCTAAACCTAACCCTTACCCTAACCCTAACCCTCACCTAACCCGGTTATGGTTAATAACCCTCAACCTCATCCTAACCCTCACCCTCACCTGAACCTGCACCCTCACCCTAACCCTCACCTAATCCTCACCCTAACCCTAACATTACCTAACCAAGACCCTCACCCTCCCATTCACCTTCAGCCTAACCCTCACTCTCACCCTAGCCCTCACCCTAACCGTAACCCTAACCAAAAAATTCACCTGCACCCTCAGCCTAACCCTAACACTATCCCTATTCCTATCCCTAACCCTCGCCCTCACCCTAACCCTCACCATAACCCCTAACCTCACCCTCACCCTAACCCTAACAGTAACCCTCACACTAAACCTAACCTCACCCTAAACCTAACCCTACCCCTCATCATAACTCTTACACTAAACCTAACTCAAACCCTCACCCTAACCCTAACCCTCACACTCACCCAGGCCCTCACTCTAACTCTTTCACTCACCCTAAACCTCACCCTCATACCACCCTCAAATTAACCCTAACCCTAAACCTCACCCTAACCCTAAATCTCACCCTAACCCTAATCCTCACCCTAACCCTCAACCTAACCCTAACCCTAAAACTCACACTCACCCTCACCTTCACCATCACCCTCAGCGTAACACTAACCATAACCCTAACCTAACCCTAAACCTCACCCTCACCCTAAACGTCACCGTAATTCTTACCTTCACACTAATCCTAACCCTAACCATAACCCTAATACTTACACTAAACCTAACCCTCACCCTAACCATAACCATACCCATTACCCTAACCCTCACCATAACCGTAACCCTATCCCTATCCCTACCCCTACCCCTATCCCTAACCCTCAACCTAACACTAACCCTAAACCTCACCCTTACCCTAAACCTCAAAATAAGCCTTAACCTCATCCTCAACCTAAACCTCATACTAAAACTAACCCTCAGCCTAACTCTAACCCTAACCGTCACCCTCACCCTTACCCTTACCCTCATGCTAACACTAACCCTAACCCTCACCCTAACCCTAAAACCAACCCTAACCCTAACCCTAACCCTCAACCTCAAGCTCACCTTAACCCTAACCATATCCCTCACCCTAAACTTCACTCTAACCCTAAAGCTAACTCTAACACTCACCCTAACCCTCACACTATCACTTACCCACACGATAAACCTAAAACTAACCCTAACCGTCACCCTCACCTTAACCTTCAACCTAACCCTAACCCTAACCCTAACCCAAAAGCCTCACCCTAACCCTAACCATAACTCTTACACTAATCCTAAACCTAACCCTCACCCTAACGCTAACCCTTACCCTAACCCTAACCCTAACTCTCACCTAACCCTCAGCCTAACCATAACCCTAACCCTGACCCTCACCCTAACCCTAACCCTCACCTGAAACCTAATCCTCACTCTAACCCTTATCCTCAACCTAACACTAAGCTTAACCCTAACACCAACCCTCCCACTAAACCTAACCCTCAGCCTAAGCCTAAACCTCACCCTAAACCTAACCCTAACCCTAACCCTCACCCTCACCTTAGCCCTCACACTAATCCTATTGCTAAACCTAACCCTCACCCTAACACTAACCTTAACCCTAAACCTCACCCTAAGCTGAACCCTCACCTTAAACCTAACCAAAACCCTAAACCTCACCCTATCCCTAACCCTACCCCTCACCTTAAACTTCCTCCTAACACTAACCTAACCCTAGACCTAAACCTCACCCTAACCGTAACCATATCCCTCACCTTCACCCTCACCCTAAACTGAACTGTAACCCTCACTCTAACCCTAACAATAACTCTAACCCTAACCCTAATCTTAACCCTCACCCTCACCCTAACACTAACCCTAACCCAAACCCTCACCCTCACCCTAACCCTCAGCCTCACCTTCAACCTCACCTTCAACCTAAACCTCACCCTCACACTTGCGCTCATCCTAACCCTAACCCTAACACTAAACCTCACCTGCACCCTCACCCTCACCCTCAGCCTAAACCTAACCCTATCTCTAATCATAACCCTAACCCTCACCCTCACCCTAACCCTCACCATAACACTTACCCTAACACTCACCCTAACCTTAACCATAAACCTTACATTAAAGTTAACCCTCACCCTAACCCTCACCCTAAACAAAACCCTAACCCTCATCATAACCCTAAAGTTCACCCTCAACCTAGCCCTCACCCTAACCACAAGCGTCACCCTAAACCTCACCCTTACACCAGCCCCAAACTAAACCTAACCCTAACCCTCACCCTAACCCTAACCCTAAACCTAACTCTCACCCTCACCCTCATCCTCACCCTCAGCGTAACTCTAATCCTATCCATATTCCTAAACCTAAACCTCACCCTCACCCTAAACATCACCCTAATTCTTACCCTCACACTAATCCTAACCCTAACCCTAACCCTAACCATAACTCTCACACTAAACCTAACCCTCACCCTAACTGTAACCCTACCCCTTACCCTAACCCTCACCTTAACCCTAAAGCTAATCCTCACCCTAAACCTCACAGTCACCCTAAACCTGACCCTAAACCTAATCCTAACGCTAACCCTCACCCTAAACCTAACCCTCACTCTGACCCTAACCCTCACCCTAAACCTCATCCTAATCCTAACACTATCCCTCAGCCTATCCCACACCCTAACACTAACCCTAAACCTAACCCTCACCCTAAACCTCACCCTTACCCTAATCCTAACGCTCACCCTAAACCTAACCCTAACACTCACCCAAAAACTCAACCTCACCCTCACTCTAACCCTAACCCTCACCCTAACCTTCACCATCACCATAACCTTCACTCTTACCGTAACCCTCAATCTCACCCTAACACTCGTCCTTACCCTTATTCTTCCTCTCACCCTAACCCTCACCCTAACCCTAACCCTCAACCTAACCTAACCTGAACCCTCACCCTAGCCCTCAACCTAAAGCTAATGCTAACCCTAACACTCACCCTAACCCTAACCCTTAACCTCACCCTAAACCTAACCCTAAAACTAACCCTCACTCTCACTCTAAACCTCACCCTAAGCCTAACCCTCACCCAAACACTTACCCTCACCCTAACAGTAACCCTGACGCTAAACCTCACCTCACCCACAACCTCACCGTAACCGTAACCCTAAACCTAACCCTAACAATAACACTAACCCTCACCCTAACCCTAACCTCACACTCACCCTAACCCTCACCCTAAAACCTATCTTCACCCTAACCCTCACCCTAACTCTAAACCTAACCCTAAACCTCACCCTAACCCAAACACTAACCATAACCCTTAAACTAACCCTGAACTTCACCCTAACCCTAACCCTGCCTCTCATCCTAACCATCTTCCTAACCCTAACTCTAAACCCTCACCCTGACCCTAAACCTAATCCTAAACCTCACCTGCACCCTAAGAGTCACGCTCACCGTCACCCTCACCCTAACCCTCAATCTCACCCTAAATATCAACCTATACCTAACCCTCACCCTAACCCTAAGCCTAACCCTCAAACTCACCTTCACCCTCAGCTTAAACCTAAGCCTAACAATAACCCTAACCATAACCCTCAAAATCACCCTCATCCTAAGCCTAAGCCTAACCCTAAACCTAACACTCAAACTCACCCTCACCCTAACCCTAACCCAAACCCTCAACCGAACCCTCACCCTCAACCTAAACATCATCCTAAACCTAACCCTCAAACTAACCTTTAGCTTAACCCTCAATCTAACCTTAACCCTCACACTCACCCTCACCCTCAGGCTCACCCTAACCCTAATCCTAACCCTAACCCTAACCCTCACCCTCACCCTCAACCTAAACCTTTTTCTAACCCTCACCCTCACCCTATCACTAACCCTAACCCTAACCCTCACATAACCCTAACCCTAACTTTCAACGTCACCCTAACCCTCACCATTACCCGAACCCTCACCCTAACCCTAACCCTCACCCACACCCTAACGCTCAAGCTCACCCTCACCCTAAACCTCAACTAATCGTCACACTAACCCTCACCCTAATCCTAACCCTAAACCTCACCCTAACCCTAAGCATAACCATAAACCTAACCCTCACCCTAACACTCACCCTAAACCTAACCCACTTTCTAACCCTAAAACTCACCCTAATCCTCACCCTAACCCTCACTCTCACACTCACCCTCACCCTAACCCTCACCATAACCCTCACCCTAACCCTAATGCTAACTCTAACACTCACCCTAACCCTCATGCTATCACTTACCCACACCCCAAACCTAAGCATAACCTTAAACCTCACCCTCACACTAAACCTCACCCTAACCCTAAACCTAATCCTAACCGTCACCCACACCCTATCCCTAATCCTAACCCTAACCCTCACATAACCCTAACCCTAACCTTCAACGTCACCCTAACCCTCACCATTACCCGAACCCGAACCCTAACCCTAACAATCACCCACACCCTAACTCTCAAGCTCACCCTCACCCTAAACCTCAACTAATCGTCACCCTAACCCTAACCATTACCTAACCAAGACCCTCAGCCTAACCCTCAACTTCACCCTAACCCTCACCCTCACCCTAGACCTCACCCTAACCATAAACATAACCCTAACCCTAAACCTTACTCTCACCCTCAGGCTCACCCTCAGCCTAAACCTAACCCTATCCTTAATCCTAACCCTAACCCTCACCCTCAATCTAAGCCTCACCATAACCTTTACCCCCACCCTCACCCTCAACCTAAACGTAAACCTCACACTAAACCTAACCCTCATCCTAAACTTAACCCTACCCCTCACCCTAAACATAACCCTAACCCTAAAGCTCACCCTCACGCTAGCCCTCACCCTAACCCTAATTCTAACCCTAACCCTTATCCTCACCCTAAACCTCACACTAGCCCTAACCCAAGTCCTCAGTCTAACCTTAACCCTAACCCTTATCCTAACCCTCAACTTCAGGCTAACCCTCACCGTTACTCTTACCATCACGCTTGTCCTAACCCTCACCCTAAACCTAACCTAATCCATCACTATAACCCTAACCCCCACCCTCACCATCACCCTCATCGTAACCCTATGCCTAAGCCTAACACTATCCCTTTCCCTCACCCTCACCCAAGCGCTCACCCTAACCCTAATCCTAACCCTAACCCTAACCCTAACTCTCACCCTAACCCTAAGGCTAAACATCACCCTAAGCCTAATCCTCTCCCCAACCATCACACTCAACCTTACCTTAAGCCTAAGCCTAATACTAATCCTAACCCTCACACTCACCCTCACCCTAAACCTAATCCTAACCCTAACCCTAAACCTCAACCTAACCCTCACCCTAAACCTAACGCTAACCCTAACACTAGCACTAACCCTAACAGTCACCATATCCCTCAGCCTCAACCTAACTCTAACTCTAAACCTCACCCTCACCCTATCCCTAATCCTAACCTTATCCTTAAACCTCACACTAACCCTAACCCTAAATCTCACCCTCACCCTCACCCAAACCGTAACTCTAACCCTAACCCTAACATTAACACTAATCCTAACCCTAAAACTAACCCTAAACCTAACGCTAAACTTCACCCTCAGCCTCACCCTAATTGCAAATGTAACCTAACCATAACACTTACAATGATCCTAACCCTAATCCTAACCATCACCCTCACCCTAACCCTAATCCTCACCCTAACCCAGACCCTAACCCTAACCCTGACCCTCACTGTAACCCTCACCATCATCTTAAGCCTCACCCTCACCCTAACCCTAACCCTTGAACTCACCCTAATCCTAACACTAAGCCTAAACAAAAACTCACCCTAACCCTCACCCTCAACCTAACTGTAACCCAAAACCTAACGATCAACCTAACCCTCACCCTAACCCTAACCCTAAACCTAACCCTAAACCTCACAGTAACCCTAACCCTCACCCTAAACCTAACCCTACCCCTCACCCTACCCCTCATTGTAACTCTAATCCCAACCCTAACACTCACCCTTTCCGTCACCCTAACACTCACACTAACCCTAACCATCACCCAAACAAACCCTAACCCTCACACTCTCCAGAACCCTCATCCTCACTCTAACACTCACCCTCACCCCAACCCTCACGCTTACCTAATCCTCACCCTAACCCTAACCCTCACACTAACCCTAAACTTAACTTTAACCCTACTCCTCACCCTACCCCTCTCCCTAAATCTAACCGTAACCCTAACACTAACCCTCACCCTAATCCTAACCCTTACCCTCACCCTCACCCTAAACCTTACCCTTAACTTAAATCTCACCCTAAACCTAACCCTCATTCTACACATCACCCTAACCATAACCCTCACTCTAACCCTAACCCTATCACTCACACGAAACCTGACACTCACCCTAACCCTCAACCTAACCCTAACCTCCAACCTAAAATTAACCCTCACCCTAACCCTAACGCTAACCCTCACCCTATCCCTAACCCTCACCCTAACCTTTATCCTCACTCTAAACCTATCCCTCACAGTAACCCTAATCCACACCCTAACCCTAACTCTACCCCTCACCCTAACACTCACTCTAACCCTAACCCCAACCCTCACCGTCACCCTAACACTCAGCCTAATCCTCAAACTTATCCTCACCCTAACCCTAACCCTAAGCCTAACCCTCACCCTAAACCTTAACCTCACCCTCATCCTAAACCTAAACCTCACCCTAACCCTAAACCTAACCCTAAACCTCACCCTAGCCCTCACCCTAACCCTAATTCTAACCATAAACCTCACCCTAATCCTAAACCTAGCCCTAACCTTTACCCTATCTCTAACCCTCACCCTCACCCTAACCCTAACCCTCATCCTCACATTAACCCTAACCCTAATAATCAGTCTAACCCTAACCCGAACCCTTACCCTAACCCTCACCCTAACACTAAAACTCACGCTTATATTAAACCTCACCCTCAGCCTAACCCTCACCTTTACCCTTACAATCACCCTCACCCTAACACTCACCATATCCCTAACCCTCACCCTAGCCCTCAACCTAAACCTAACCCTAACCCTCACCCTCACCTTCACCCTCACCCTCAGCCTAACAATAACCCTATCACTATTCCTAAAACTAAACCTCACCCTCACCCTAACCATCACCCTAATTCTTACCCTCACACTAATCCTAACCTTAACCCTAAATCTAACTCTCACACTAAACCTAACCCTCACCATAAACTTAACCCTACCCCTTATCCTAACACTCACCTTAACCCTAACCCTAAACCTCACCCCAACCCTCAGCCTAAACCTCCCCGTCACCCTAAAGCTGACTCTAACCCTAATAATAATCCTAAACCTCACCAGAACTCTAACCTTCACCCTCACCCTAACCCTAACCCTAATCCTAAGCCTAACCCTCAGCCTAAACCTCAGCCTAACCCTCACCCTAACCCTAAGGATAACCCTAATCCTAACACTCACCCTAACCCGAACCCTCACCCTAACCCTAAACCTCACCCTAATCCTCACCCTAACCCTCACTCTCACTTGCATCC
Source organism: Dipodomys merriami (assembly GCF_024711535.1). Classification (NCBI taxonomy): domain Eukaryota; kingdom Metazoa; phylum Chordata; class Mammalia; order Rodentia; family Heteromyidae; genus Dipodomys; species Dipodomys merriami. Next base: position 70,421 of record NW_027203203.1, on the reverse strand, counting down.
TCACCCTCACCCTAGCCCTAATGCTAACTCTAACCCTCACCCTTACCCACATGCTATCACTTACCCACACCACAAACCTATCCCTAACTTTAAAACTCACCCTCACCCTAAACCTCACCCTAACCCTAAACCTAATCCTAACCCTCACCCTAACACTTACCCTCACCCTAACACTAAACCTCATACTAACTTTAAGCCTCACCATAACCCTAAACCTCACCCTCACCATAACCCTAACCCTAACTCTAACCCTAACACTCACCCTAACTCTAAACCTAACACTAACCCTAACACTAACCATCACCCTAACCCTAACTCTAAACCTAAACCTCACCCTCAACCTAACCCTAACCCTAACCCTAAACCTCACCCTAAACCTAACCCTAAACCTCACCTTCATTCTAACCCTCATCCTAACCCTCACCCTAAACCTAATCCTAACCATCACCCTAACCCTAATCCTCAAGCTCAACCTCACCCTAAGCATAACCCTAACCCTAAACCTAAACCTAAACCTAACCCTAACCCACACAATCACCCTCACGCTAACCTTAACCCTAAGCATAACCTATCCCTAACACTAACCCTCACCCTAACACTTCCCCTCACCCTAACACTAACCCTAACTCTAACACTAACCCTCACGATAACCCTAACTCTCACCTTAACCCTAAACCTCACCCTAACCCTAAAGCTAAACTTCACCCTCACCCTAGCCCTCACTGTAACCTTAATTCTAAACCTAACCCTCAACCTAATCATAACCCTCATCCTCACCCCAAACCTCACACTAACCCTAACCTAATCCTCAATCTAACCCTCACCCTATCCCTAACCCTTAACCTAACCCTCACCCTAACCCTATCCCTCACCCTTATGTTAACTCTCACCCTCAGCCTAACCCTCACTTTGATCCTTACAATCACCCTCACACTAACCCTCACCCATACCCTAACCCTCACCATAGCCCTCACCCAACCCTAAACCCAACTCTCACCCTCACCCTCACCCTCAGCGTAACATTAACCCTATCACTATTCCTAACCCTAAACCTCACCCTCACCCTAATTCTTAACCTCACATTAATCCTAACCTTAAACCTATCCATAACCCTACCCCTTATCCTAACCCTCACATTAACCCTAACTCTAACCCTCACACTAAACCTCACGGTCACCCTAAACCTAACCCTAACCCTAATAATAACCGTAACCCTCACCCTAATACTAACCCTCACCCTCACCCTAACCCTCAACCTAACCCTCACCCTAATCCTAATCCTAACCCTCAGCCTAATACTGAAACTAACCCTAAGCATAACCCTAACCCTAACCCTCACACTAACCCTCACCCTAAACCAAACCCTAACCCTAACCCTCACACGCAGCCTAACCCTCACACTAACCCTTAACCTCATCCTCACCCTAAACCTCACACTTAATCGAACCCTCACCATAACTCTAACCCTAACCGTCACCCTCACCGTCACCCGCACGCTAACCCTAACCCTAACCCTCACCCTAACCCTAAAACTCACCCTAATCCTCACCTTAAACCAAACACTCACCCTCACCCTCACCCAAACCCTAAACTTAATCCTCACCATAACCCTAATGCTAACTCTAACACTCACCCTAACCCTCATGCTATCACCCACACCACAAACCTAACCCTAACCTGAACCCTCCCCCTCACCCTAAACCTCACCCTAACCCTAAAACTAATCATAACCCTAACCCCCACCCTCAACCTAACCCTCACCATAACCCTTGCCCTCACCCTCACCCTCACCCTAACCATAACCCTCACACTAAACCTAACCCTCACCCTAAATCTAACCCTACACCTCACCCTAACCCTCACCCTAAACTTAGCCCTTACCCTAACCCTCACCCTAACCCTAATTCTAACCCTAACCCTCATCCTCACCCTAAACCTCACACTAACCCTAACCCTAATCCTCAATCTAACCCTAACCTTAACACTTACCCTAACCCTCACCCTAACCCTAACCCTCACCCTTACTGTAACCCTCACGTTCAGCCTAACCCTCAACTTTACTCTTACCATCACGCTCATACTAACCCTCACCCTAACCCGAACCCTCATCCTAAACCTCCCCCTAACAATAACAATATCCATCACCATAACCCTAACCCTCAAACTCACCATCACCCTCAGCCTAAACCTATGCCTAAACATAACCCTAACCCTAACACTCACCCTCACCCTAGCCCTCACCCTAACCCTAATCCTATCCCTAACCCTCATGCTAACCCTCACACTAACCCTAAGGATAAACATCACAAAAAGCCTAATACTCATATCCACCCTCACCCTCAGCCTAACCCTAAGCCTAAGCCTAATCCTAACCCTAAACCTCACACTCACCCTCACCCTAACCTAATCCCAAACCTAACCCTAAATCTCAACCTAACCCTCACCTTATACCTAATGCTAACCCTAACACTAACCCTAACCCTGACCCTCACCCTAACCCTCCCGCTCAACCTAACTCTAACCCTAAACCTCACCCTGACCCTATCCCTAATCCTAACCCTAACCCTAACCCTAAAATTAACCATCACCCTCACCCTCTCCCTCACCCAAACCGAAAGTCAAACCCTAACCCTAACATTAACACTAATCCTAACCCTAAAACTAACCCTAACCCTAACCCTAAACTTCACCCTCAGCCTCATCCTCACTGGAAATGTAACAGTAACCATAACACTTACAACAACCCTAACCGTAATCCTAACCATCACCCACTCCCTAACCCTAATGCTAACCCTAACCATCACGCTAACATTAACCCTCACCCTCACTGAAACCCTAACCCTCATCTTAACTCTCAACCTAACCCTAAGCCTAACCCTCACCCTAACCCTTAACCTCACCTTAATCCTAACACAAAGCCTAACCTAAATCTCACCCTACTCCTCACCCTCAGCCTAATCCTAACCCAAACCCCAACCCTCAACCTAACCCTCACCCTAACCCTAACCCTAACCCTAAACCTCACATTAACCCTAACACTCACCCTAACCATAACCCAAACCCTCACCCTAACCCTGATGCTAACTTTAACCCTCACCATTACCAGAACCCTAAACCTAACCATAAACCTCACCTTAAGGCTAACTCTAACCCTAAACCTAACCCTAACCCGTACCCTAACCCTAACCCTGACATTCACCCTCACCCTCAGCTTAATCCTAAGCCTGACCTTAACACTAACCCTAACCCTCACACTCACCCTCACCTTAACCCTAATCCTAAACTTACCCTATCCGTGCACCTAACCCTCATCCTAACCCTCACCCTAAGCCTAACCCTAACACTAACCCTAACCCTAACACTCACCCTAACCCTCACCCTAACCCTAACTCTAACCCGAAACCTCAACTTCACCCTAACCCTAAATCTAACCCTAACCCTAACCCTAAATCTCACCCTAACCCTAACCCTAAACCTCACCCTCACCTTCAAACTCACTATAAATATAAACCTAACCCTAACCCTAACAATAACCCCAACCGTAACCTTAAACCTCACCCTAACCATAACCCTCACCCTAACGCTAAACCTCACCCTAACATTTACCCTCACCCTAACACTAACCCTCACACTAAACCTAACCCTCACCATAAACATAAACATCACCCTAACCCTAACCCTAACCCTAATTCTAACACTAACCCTCACCCTAACCCTAACCCTAATCCTCAATCTAACCCTAACCCTAACCCTTACACTAACCCTCAATCTAAACCTAACCATTACCCTTACTGTAACCCTCAGGGTCATACTAACCCTCACCCTAACACGAACCCTCATCCTAACCCTCACCCTAAACCTAACCATATCCATCACCATAACACTAACCCTCACCCTCACCATCACCCTCAGCCTAAACCTATGCCTAAGCCTAACCCTAACCCTAACACTCACTGTCACCTTAGCCCTCACCCAAACCCTAATCCTACCGCTAACCCTCATCCTAACCCTCACCCTAACCCTAATGCTAACCATCACTCTAAGCCTAATACTCAATCCCACCCTCACCCTCACCCTAACCCTCATCCTAACCCTATCCCTCACCCTAACCCTAATGCTAACCCTCACCCTCACCCTCACCCTAACCCCAATCCTAACCCTAACCCTCACCCTAACCCTCACCCTAACCCTAAGCCTAACACTCACCCTAACCCTAACCCTCACCCTCATCTAACCCTCATCCTATCCCTAACCTTAACCCTAATGCTCACAGTCACCCTAACCCTAACCCTCAAACTCACCTTAACCTCAGCTTAAACCTAAGCCTAACCATAACCCTAACCCTAAACCTCACAATCACCCTCACCCTAAGCTTAACCCTAACCCTAAACCTCACCCTCACCCTCACCTTCACCCTCACCTTAACCCTAACCCAAACCCTCAACCGAAACTTCACCCTCAACCTCACCCTAACCCTCACCCTCAAACTAAACATCACCCTAAACCTAACGCTCACCTTAACCCTTAGCCTAACCCTCACCCTAACCCTAAACCTCACCCTCACCCTCACCCTCAGGCTCACCCTAACCCTAATCCTAACCCTAACCCTCACGCTCATCCTCAACCTAAACCTATCCCTAACCCTAACCCTCACCCTAACCGTAACCTCTAACCTAACCCTAAGCCTCAACATAACCCTAACACTAACCCTAAACCTAACACTAACCCTAACCCTCACCCTCACCCTCAGCCTAAGCCTAAGCCTATCCCTAACCCTCACACTCAGCCTTATCCTAAAACTAACCCTAAGCCTCACCCTCACCCTCAACCTCAACCTAAACCTAACCCAAACACTCATCCGAACCTTCACACTCACACTCACACTAACCCTCAACCTCACCCTAAACATCACCCTAACCCTAACCCTCACCCTAACCCTAACCCTCACATTAACCCTAACCCTCACTCTAACCCTAACCCTCAACCTAACCCTTACCCTCACCCTAACACTAAGCCTAATCCTAACTGGAACCCTCACAGTAACCCTAAACCTCACCCTAACCCTAACCCTCACAGTAAACGTAACACTCACCCTAACCCTAACCCTACACCTCACCCTACCCCTCACTCTGACACTAACCCCAACCCTAACCCTCACCCTCACCGTCACCCTAACACTCAACCTAACCCTAACCCTCACCCAAACCCTAACTCTCACACTCTCAAGAACACTCATCCTAACTCAAACACTCACCCTCAAAATAAACATAACCCTAAGCCTAACCCTCACCATAACCGTATCCCTAACCATCACACTAACAGTAACCCTAACCCTCACCCTCACTCCAACCCTCACGCTTACCTTCTCCTCACCCTAACCCTAACCCTCACACTAACCCTAACCTTAACTCTTTCCCTACCCCTCACCATACCTCTAACCCTCACCCTCACCATAAACCTAACCCTTACCCTCACCCTCACCCTAACACTCACCGTAGCATTAACCCTCACCCTAACACTAACCCTCATCAATACATTAACCTTCACTGTCACCCTCACCCTAAGCCTCACCCTTATTCTACACATCACCCTAAACATAACCCTCACCCCATCTCTAAACCTATCACTTACCTTAACCCTAACACTCACCCTAACCCTCACCCTAACTTCCAACCTAACACTAACCCTAACCCTAACACTAAACCTCACACTAACTCTAACCATCACCCTAACCCTAAACTACACACTAACACTAACCCTAACCCTCACCCTCAACCTCGCCCTCACCCTAACCCTAACCCTCATCCTGACCCTAAACCTAACACTAACCCTAACACTAATACTCAATCTAACCCTCACCCTCACCATAACATTTTCACTAACCCTCACCATAACCCTAACCCTCACCCTTACCGTAGCCCTCACCCTTGGCCTAACTCTCACCTTTATCCTTACCGTCACCCCCACCCTAAACCTTACCCTAAACCTAACCCTCACACTAACTCCCACCCTAAACATAACTCTACCCCTAAACCTCATCCTCACACTAACCCTAACTCTAACCATAACCCTAACACTAAACGTCACCCTAGCCCTAACCCCCACACTCACCCTCACAGTAACTGTAACCCTAACCCTAACCCTAGCAATAACACCTCACCCTAACCCTTAACCTCATCCTCACCCTAAACCTCAAACTTAACCGAACCCTCACCGTAACTCTAACCCTAATCGTCACCCTCACCGCCACCCTCACACTAACCCTAACCCTAACCCTCACCCTAACCCTAAACCACACCCTAATCCTGACCTTAAGCCTCACTCTCACCTGCAACCTCACCCTAAACCTAAACCTAACCCTCACCCTAACCCTAATGCTAACTGTAACACTCACCCTAACCCTCAGGCTATCACTTACCGACACCATAAACCTAACCCTAACCTTAACCCTCAACCTCACCCTAAACTTCACCCTAACCCTAAACCTAATCCTAACGCTCAACCTCACCCTAAACCTCACCCTCACCCTAACCCTCACAATAACCCTTACCCTCACCCTCACCCTCACCCTAACCGTAACCCTCACCCTAAACCTAACCTTCACCCTAAACCTAACCCTACCCCTCACCCTAACCCTCAAACTAAACTTAACCCTAACCCTAACCCTCAGCCTCATGCTAGCCCTCACCCTAACCCTAATTCTAACCCTAAACCTCACCCTAACCCTCATCGTCGCACTAAACCTCACACTACCCCTAAACCTAATCCTCAATCTAACCCTAACCCTAACCCTTACACTAACCCTCAACCTAAACCTAACCCTCACCCTTACTGTAACCCTCAGGCTCATACTAACCCTCACCCTAACACGAACCCTCATCCTAACCCTTACCCTAAACCTAACCATATCTATCACCATTACACTAACCCTCACCCTCACCATCACCCTCAGCCTAAACCTATGCCTAAGCCTAACCCTAACCCCAACCCTCACATTAACCCTAACCCTAACCCTCAACCTAACCCTTACCCTCACCCTAACACTAAGCCTAATCCTAACTTGAACACTCACAGTAACCCTAAACCTCACCCTAACCCTAACCCTCACAGTAAACCTAACTCTCACCCTAAGCCTAACCCTACACCTCACCCTACTTCTCACTCTAACCCTAGCCCCAACCCTAACCCTCACCCTCACCATCACCCTAACACTCACCCTAACCTTAACCCTCACCCAAACCCTAACTCTCACACTCTCAAGAACACTCATCCTAACTCAAACACTCACCCTCAAAATAAACATAACCCTAAGCCTAACCCTCACCCTAACAGTAACCGTAAACCTCACCCTCACTCCAACCCTCATGCTTACCTTATCCTCACCCTAACCCTAACCCTCACACTAACCGTAACCTTAACTCTAACCCTACCCCTCACCCTACCCCTCACCCTAACTCTAACCCTAACCCTCACCATAAACCTAACCCTTACCCTCACCGTCACCCTAACCCTCACCGTAACATTAACACTTAACCTAACACTAACCCGCATCCATACCTTAACCTTCATTGTCACCCTCACCCTAACCCTCAGCCTCATTCTACACATCAACCTAAACATAACCCTCACCCTAACCCTAACCCAATCACTTACCTTAACCCTAACACTAACCCTAACACTCACTTCCAACCTAACATTAAACCTGACCCTAACCCTAATGCTAACCCTCACCCTAACCCTAAACCTCACCTGACCCTTACCCTCACTCAAACCCTAACCCTCACACTATCCCTAATCCTCACCCTAAACCTAACACTACCCCTCAACCTAAACTTCACTCTAACCCTAACCCTCACCCTCACCGTCACCCTAACACTCACCTTAACCCTCAACCTTTCCCTCACCCTAACCCTAACCCTAACCCTAACCCTCACCCCCACACTAACCCTCACCCTAAACCTTAACCTCACCCTCACCCTAACCTTAAACCTTACCCTAACCCTAACCCTAACCCTAAACCTCACCCTAGCCCTCACCCTAACCCTAATTCTAACCCTAATCCTCAACCTAACCCTAAACCTCATCCTCACCCTAAACCTCATATTAACCCTAAACCTAATCCTCAATCTAACCCTCACCCTAACCCTAACTCTAGCCATTATCCTAACCCTCACCTTAACCCTAACCCTAACCCTCACCCCAGCCCTCACTCTAAACATCACCGTCACCCTAAACCTGACCCTAACCCTAATAATAACACCAACCCTCACCAGAACCCTAACCTTCACCCTCACCCTAACCCTCACCCTAACCCTCACCCTAATCCTAAGCCTAACCCTCAGCCTAACCCTCACCCTAACCCTAAGGATAACCCTAACGCTAACCCTCACCCTAACACTCACCCTAACACTAACCCTCACCATAACCCTAAAACTCACCCTAATCCTAACCCTAAACCTCATCCTAACCCTCACACTCACCCTACCCCTCAACCTAACCCTTATCCTAACCTTCACCCTAATCCTAACCATCACCCTTAGGGGAACACTCACCCTCAGCCTAACCCTCACATTTACTCTTACCGTCATGCTCATCCTAACCCTCACCCTAACCCTAAACCTCATCCTAACACTCACACTAACCCTAACCCTATCCATCACCCAAACATTAACCCTCACCCTTACCCTAACCATCAGCCTAACCCTAAGCCTAAGCCTAAGCCTAACCCTAACCCTCACCCTCACCCTAGCCCTAACCCTAAAACTAATCCTAACTCTAACACTCATCTTAACCCTCACCCTAACCCTAACCCTAACCACCACCCAAAACCTATTTCTCACTTCCACCCTCACCCTCATCCTAACCCTAAGCCTAAGCCTAACCCTAACCCTAACACTCATACTCACCCTAGCCCGCACCCTAAACCTAATCCAAACCATAAGCCTCATCCTATCCCTCATCCTAAACCTAACCCTAAACATCAACCTAACGCTAACCCTAACCCTCAACCTAACCCTAACCCTCACCCTAACCGTAACCCTAACCCTAACACTCACTCTGAACCAAAACCTAACCCGAAACCTAAACCTCACCCTAAACATAACCCTAAACATAACCCTCACCCTAGACCTCACCCTAACCCGAATCCTAACCCTATACCACATCCTAACCCTCACCCTAACCCTAACCCTAACCCTCACCTTAACCCTAAACCTCACAGTCACCCTCAGCCTAAAGCTAAGCCTAGGCCTAACTCTAACCCTAACCCTCACACTTACCCTCATCCTACCCTTAATCCTAAATCTAACCCTATCTTTAACCCTAACCCTCACCCTCACCCTAGCCCTAAACCTAAACCAAATCCTAACCCTAACCCTCATCCTAACCCTCACCCTAACCTTAACGCTAACCATCACCCAAAATCTATTTCTCACACCCCCCTCACCCTCAGCCTAACCCGAAGCCTTAGCCTAACCCTAACCCTAACTCTCACCCTCACCCTAGCCTGCACACTAACCCTGATCCAAACCATAAACCTTAACCTCACCCTAACCCTAACCCTCAAGCTCACCCTAAGCCTAAACCTAAGCCAAACCCTAACCCTAAAACTAACCCTCACACTCACCCTCAACCTAACCCTAATCCTAATCCCACCCCTAACCCTACCCCTCACCCTAACCCTAAATTTCACCCTAAACATAAAACTAATTCTGATCGTAAACCTAACCCTCACCCTAACCCTAACCCTCACCCTCACCCTCAAGCTAACGTAACCTTAACTCTCACCCTAACCCTAAAACTCATACTAGTCCTCACCTTAACCCTCACTCTCACCCGCACCCTCATCCTAACCCTAAACCTAACCCTCACCCTAAACCTAATGCTAACTCTAACACTAACCCTAACCCTCATGCTATCACTTACCCACACCACAAACCTAACCCTAACTTTAACCCTCACCCTCACCCTAAACCTCACCCTAAACCTAAACCTAATCCTAACCCTCACCCTCACCCTAACACTAACCCTAACCCTCACCCTCACCCTAACCCTCTCCATAAACCTTAACCTCACCCTCACACTCACCCGAACCATAACCCTCAAACTAAACCTAACCCTCAACCTAAACCTAACCCTACCCCTCACCTTAAACCTCACCCTAAACTTAACCTTAACCCTAACCCTCACCCTAACGCTAGAACAAACCCTAACCCTAATTCTAACCCTAAACCTCACCCCAACCCTCATCCTCACCCTAAACTTCACATTACCCCTAACCTTAATCCTCAATCTAACCCTAAACCTAACCCTTACCCTAACCCTCACCCTTATTGTAACCCTCACTTTTACTCTTACCGTCACACTCCTACTAACCCTCACCCTAACCCGAACCCACATCCTAACCCTCACCCTTACACTAACCCTATCCATCACGATAACCCTAAAGTTCACCCTCACCATCACCCTCAGCCTAAACCTAACCATAACCCTAACCCTCACCCTCACCCTAGCCCTTACCCTAACACTAATCCTAACCATAAACCTCATCCTAACCCTCACCCTAACCCTAAGGCTCACCATCACCCTAAGCCTAATACTCAAACCCACCCTCACCCTCAGCCTAACCCTAAGCCTAAGCCTAATCATAACCCTAACCCTCACACACACCCTCACCCTAACCCAAATCCTATCCCTAACCCTAACCCTAACCCTCACCCTAACCCTCCACCTCAACCTAAGTCTAACCCTAAACCTCACCCTGACCCTATCCCTAATCCTAACCCTAACCCTAAACCTCACCCTATCCCTAAGGCTAACCCTCATCCTCACCCCCACCCTCACCCAAACAATAAGTCTAAACCTAACCCTAACATTAACACTAATCCTAACCCTAAAACTAACCCTAAACCTAACCCTAACCTTCAGCCTCACTGCAAATGTAACCCTAAAAATAACACTTACAATAACCCTAATCCTAATCTTAAACATCACCATCACCCTAACCATAATCCTAAATCTAACCCTCACCCTAACATTAACCCTCACCCTCACTGAAACCCTAAAGCTCATCTTAACCCTCACCCTAACCCTAAGACTAACCCTCACCCTAACCCTTAACCTCACCCTAATCCTAACACTAAGCCTAACCTAAACTTCACCCTAAACTTCATACTCACCCTAACCCTAACCCAAACCCTAACCCTCAACCTAACCCTCAAACTAACCCTAACCCTAACCCTAAACCTCACATTAACGCTAACACTCACCCTAAACCTAACCCTACCCCCACTCTTACCCTAATGCTAACTCTAACCCTCACCATTACCAGAAACTTAACCCTAACCCTAACCCTAAACCTCACCTTAAGCCTAACTCTAACCCTAACCCTAACCGTAACCCGCACCCTAAACCTATCCCTCACCTTCAGGCTCACCCTCAGCCTAAACCTAAGCCTAAACCTAACACTAACCCTAGCCCTCACACTCACCCTCATCTAAACCCTAAACCTAATCCTAACCCTATCACTAACCCTAACCCTCCCCCTAACCCTCACCCTAACCCTAACCCTAACAATAAACCTAACCCTCACCATAACCTCATCCTAACCCTAACTGTAACCCTAAACCTCAACTTCAACCTAACCCTAAATCTAACCCTAACCGTAACCTTAAATCTCACACTAACCCTAACCCTAAACCTTATCATCACCCTAACCCTCACAGTAACCGTAACCTTAACCCTAACACTAACAATAAACCTAACCATAACCCTAAACCTCACCCTAATGATAACACTCACCCTAACCCTAAACTGCACCCTAACAATTACCCTCACCTTAACACTAAACCTCACACTAAACCCAAACCTCACCATAACCCTAAACTTCACCCTAACCCTAAACTTAACAGAACCCACACCCTAACCTTAATTCTAACCCTAACACTCATGCTAACCCTAACCCTCATCCGCACCCTAACCCTCACCCTAACCCTAAACTTAACCCTATACCTCACCCTAACCCTAACCCTAACCCTCACCCTCAGCCTAACCCTAAGCCTAACCCTAAACCTAACCCAAACCCACACACTCACTCTCAACCTAACCGAATCCTAAACCTATCCCTAACCCTAAACCTCCCCCAAAGTCGCACCCTAACCCTAACCCTAACCCTCAACCTAACACTCACCCTAACCCTAACTCTAACCCTAAACCTCACCCTAAACCTAAACCTAACTCTAACCCTACCCCAAACCCTAAACCAAACCCTAACCATAACCCTAACCCTAATTCTCACACCCACCCTCACACTCAGCCTAACCCTAAGCCTAAGCGTAACCCTAACCCTTACCCTCACAATCACCCTCACCCTAAGCCTAATCCTAACCCTAACCCTGACCCTAACCCTTAACCTCAACCTAACCCTCAACCTAACCTTAACCCTAACCCTAACCCTAACATTAACTCACGAACTAACCCTCCCCTAACCCTAAATCTAACCCTAAACCTAAACCTCATCCTCACTGTACCCCTTACCCTAATGCTCACCCTAAACCTAATCTTAACCTGAACCCCAACTCTCACCCTAACACTAAACCTAACCCTCACCCTAATCCTCACCTCCACCCTAACCCTCAGCCTCAGCCTAAGCCTAAGCCTAACCCTAATCCTAACCCTCACACTCACCCTAACACTAACCCTAATCCTAATCCTAAACCTAACCCTAATATTCACCCTCACCCTAACCCTCACCTTCAACCTAACCCCATCACTAACCCTAACCCTAACACACACCCTCAGCCTAACCCTAAGCTGAACTCTAACCCTAAATCTCACCCTCACCCTTACCCTAACCCTAACCCTAAACCGAAACCTAACCCTAACCCTAACCCTAAAACTAACCATCACCCTAGCCCCTCCCCCTAATCTTAATCCTAACCCTAACCCTCACACTAACCCTCCCCTAACCCTAACCTTAACCCTCACCCTAATCCTAAGCCTCACCGTCAACCTCACCCGCAGCCTAACCCTAAGCCTAACCGTAAAGCTAACGCTAACACACACACTCACCCTCACCCTAACCCTAATCCTAACCCTATCCCCAACCCTAACACTCCTCCTAACTCTCACCCTAACACTAACCCTAACACTCACCCTAACCCTAAACCTCAACCTCATCCTCACCCTAACACTAAATCTAACCCTAAAGTTCACCCTCACCCTAAACCTAACTCTAACCCTAACCCAAAACCTAAACTTCACCCTATCCCTAACCCTAACCCTCACCCTCACCCTCACCGTAAACCTAAACCTCACCTTAACAATAAACTTAAACCTATTCCCAACCCTCACCCTAAACATAACCCTCACCCTAACCCAAACCCTCACTCTCACACTTACCCTCACCCTAACACTAAACCTAAACCTAACACTAACCCTCACACTAACACTAACCATAATCCTAACACTAAACCTAAACCTAAACCTCACCCTCTCCCTAAACATTACATTGACCCTAAACCTAACCCTCACCCTAAACCTCCCCCTAACCCTATATCTAACCATAAACCTCACCCTCACACTCACACTATCCCTAACCCTCACCCTAACCATAAACCTCACCCTAACCCTAACCCTCACCATAACACACTCACCCTAACACTAACCCTAACCCTAACACTCACCCTCACACTAACCCTAACCCTCACCCTAATCCTAAACCTCACCTAAACCCTAACACTAACCCTAACTCTCACACTCACTCTAGCCCTCACCCTAACCCTAATTCTAACCCTTACCCTCACCCTAACCCTAAAGCTAACCCTAACCCTCACCCTTATCTTAACCCTAAGCATCACATTAACCCTAAACCTAATCCTCAATCTAACCCTCACTAAACACTAACCCTAACCCTAACCTAACCCTAACCCTTACACTACCCCTAAAGCTAACCCTAACACTCACCCTTATCTTAACCCTCATCCTCAGCCTAAACCTCACCTTTACCCTTAACATCATCCACACCCTAAACATCACCCTAACCCTAAACCTCATCCTAAACCTCACCCTAACTGTAAACCTAAACATCACTCTAAACCTAACCCTCACCCTCAACCTCATGCTCAGCCTAAGCCTAAGCCTAAGCCTAAGCCTTACTCTAACCCTCAACCTAACCCTCACCATAACCCTAACCCTAACCCTCACGCTAAACCTCACCCTAACCCTAAGTCTAACCCTAAACCTCCCCTCAACCTAAACCTAACCCTATCCCTAAACCTCACCCTAAACCTCACCCTAACACTTACCCTCACCCTCACCCTCAACCTCACCTTAACTCTAACCCTAACCCTAACAATAACCCTAAACATAACCCTAACCCTAACCCTAACCATAACCCTCACCACAAACATAACCCTAACCATAACACTAACAATAAACCTAACCCTAACCCTAATCCAAATCCTCACCCCCACTGTCACACTTAGCCTAACCCTAAGCCTAAGCCTAACCCTAACCCTAATCATAACCCTCACCCTTAGCCTCACCCTCACCGCAAACTGAACCCTAACCATAACACTAACAATAACCCAATCCCGAACGCTAACCTTAACCCTAATCCTCAACCCCACTGTCACCCTCAGACTAACCCTAAGCCTAACCCTAACCCTAAACCTAACACTAACCCTAAACCTAACCCTAATCCTCAGCATCACATTCACCCTAACCCAAACCCTAAACTTAACCCTCACCCTAACCCTAAGCCTAGGCCTAACACTAACCCTAACCCTCACACTCACCCTCACCCTAAACCTAATCCTAAACCAAACCCTATCACTAACCCTAACCCTTACCTTAACCCTCACCCTAGCCGTCAACTTAACCCTAAACCTGACCCGAAACCTCATCCTAAACCTCACCCTAATTCTAAACCTAACCCTCACCCTAATCCTAACCCTAACCCTCACTCTCATGCTCAGCCTAAGCCTAAGCCTAAGCCTATACCTCACCTTAAAACTAACCCTAACACTAACTCTAACAGTAACCCTAAGCCTCACTCTAACCCTAACCCTAACTCTAACCCTAAACCTAAACCTAAACCTCATCCTAACCCTAACCCTAACCCTCACCCTCACCCTAGCCCTCACCCTAAACCTTACCCTCAACCTCACCCTAAAACTCACACTAACCCTAACACAAATCCTCAATCTAAACCTCACCTTCACCCCACCACTAACCCTAACCCTCACCCTAACCTTAACCCTCACCCTAACCGTAAACCTCACCCTCAGTCTAACCTTCACGTTTACCCTAACTGTCACCCCCACCCTAACCCTCACCCTAACCCTAACCCTCACCCTAACAATTACCCTCACGCTAACACTAACCCAAACCCTATCTTTAACCCTCACACTAACCCTAACCCTCACCCTAATCCTAAACCTCATCCTAACCCTAACCCTAACCCTAACCCTGACCCTAGCCCTCACCCTAACACTAATTCTAACCCTCACCCTCACCCTAACCCTAACCCTCATACTCACCCTAAACCTCACACTAACCCTAACCCTAATCCTCAATCTAACCCTCACCCTAAACCTAACACTCATCCTTACCCTAAACCTAAACCTAACCCTTACCCTCATCCTAATCTTAATCCTCACCCACAGCCTAAACCTCACATTTACCCTTACCATAAACCTCATCCTAATGCTAACCCTAAACATAAACCTAAACATCGCCCTAACCCTAACCCTCACCCTCAACCTCACACTCAACCTATCCCTAAGTGTAAGCCTATGCCTGAACCTCACCATCACCCTCACCTTAAATCTAACCCTAATCCTAACAATAACACTAATCCTAAACCTAAACCAAACCCTAACCCCAAACCTAACTTAATCCTAAACCTCACCCTCACCCTAAACCTAATCCTAAACCTAACCCTAACCCTCACCCTAACCCTAACCCTCACCCTTACCATAACCCTAACCCTCATCCTAACCCTCACCCTAACCCTAACCCTAACCCTAAACCTCACCCTAAAACTAACCCTAACCCTCACCCTCACCGTAGCCTTCACCCTAATCTTAATCCTAACCCTAATCCTCATCCTAACCATCACCCTAAACCTAACCCTAACCCTCACCCTAACCTTAAGAATAGCCCTCAACCTTACCCTAACCAATACGTTCACCATAACCCCAAACCTAACCCTCAGCCTAACCCTAAACTTAACCCGAACCCTCTCACCCTATCCCTAATCCTATCATTCAACCTAAACCAAATCTTCACCCTCACCCTCGCCTTCAGCAAAACCCTAAGCCTAACTCTATCCCTAAACCTAACCCTCACACTCACCCTTATCCTAATTCTAATCCTAACCCTAAGCTTAACCATCACCCTCACCCTAACCCTCACCCTATCCCTAACTCTAACACTAACCCTAACCCTAACCCTCACCCTCAGCATCACCCTAACCCTAACCCTAACGGTAAACCTCAACCTAACCCTCAAACTAACCATAACCCTAACAATAACCCTAACCCTAACCCTCGACCTAACCCTCCCCCTAAACCTAAGTCTAACCATGAACCTCACCCTCACCATAACCCTAATCGTAACCCTAATCCTAAACCTAACCCAAACCCAAAACCAAACCCTAACACACACATTCACCCTCACCCTAACTCTAATCCTGACCTAACCCTACCCCTGAACGTCCCCATAACTCTCACACTAACCCTAACCCTAACACTAATCCTAACCCTTAACCTCAACCTAATCTTCACCCTAACCCTAACTTTCACCCTAAACCTAACCCTCACCCTCACCTTCACTGTAACCGTAACCCTAACCCTAACCCTAACAATAACCCTAACACAAACCCTCACCCTCACCATAACAATTACCCTCACCCTAACAATTACCCTCACCCTAACACTAACCCTAAACCTAACTCTAACACTCACACTAACCCTAACCCTCACCCTAATCCTAAACCTCACCCTAACACTAACCCTAAACCTCACCCTGACCCTAGCCCTCACCCTAACACTAAATCTAAACCTCACCCTCACTCTAACCCTAACCCTCATACTCACCCTAAACCTCACACTAACCCTAACCCTAATCCTCAATCTAACCCTCACCCTAACCCTAACCCTCATCCTTACCCTAAACCTAAACCTAACCCTTACCCTCATCCTAATCTTAATCCTCACCCACAGACTAAACCTCACATTTACCCTTAACGTAAACCTCATCCTAATGCTAACCCTAAACGTAAACCTAACCATCACCCTAACCCTAACCCTCACCCTCAACCTCACACTCAGCCTATCCCTAAGCATAAGCCTAAGCCTGAACCTCACCGTGACCCTCACCTTAAATCTAACCCTAACCCTAACAATAACACTAATCCTAAACCTAAACCTAACCCTAACCCCAAACCTACCCTAACCCTAACCCTCACCCTTACCGTAACCCTAACCCTCACCCTAACCATAACCCTAACCCTAAACCTCACCCTAACACTAACCCTAACCCTCACCCTCACCGTAGCCTTCACCCTAATCTTAATCCTAACCCTAATCCTCATCCTAACCATCACCATAACCTAACCCTAACCCTCACCCTAACCTTAACAATAGCCCTCAATCTTACCCTAACCCTCACGTTCACCATAATCCCAACCCTAAACCTCACCCTAACCCTAAACGTAACCCTCATCCTCATGCTCTCCGTAACTCTAACCCTAACCCTAACAATAACACTAATCCTAACCCTAAACCTATCCTTAACCCTAATCCTAACACTCACCCTCACCCTAACCCTAAACCTAACCCTAACCCTCACACTAAACCTCACCCTCACCCTCATTGTAACCCTAACCTTCATCCAAAACCTCACCCTAACCCTAAACCTAACCCAAAACCAAACCCTAACAAACACACTCACCCTCACCCTAACTCTAATTCAAACCCTAATCTTATAACCCTGAACATCCCCCTAACTCTCACACTAACCCTAACCCTAACACTAACCCTAACCCTAACCCTCAACCTAACCCTCACCCTAACCCTAACTCTAACCCTAACCCTAAACCTCACCCTCACCTTCACTGTAACCGTAACCCTAACCCTAACAATAAACCTAACCCAAACCCTAACCCTCACACTAACCATAAGCCTCACCCTAACCCTAAACCTCAACCTAACCCTAACCCTAACCCTAACCCTCACCCTCACCCAAACCTGAACCCTAACCCTCACCCTCATCCTAACGCTACCCCTAACCCTAATCCTAAACCTCACCCTAACCCTAACACTAACCCTCACAATCACCCTAACCCTAACCCTAACTCTAAACTTCATCCTAACCCTAAACCTGACCCTCAACATCACCCTCACCCTCACCCTTACCTTAACCTTAACCCTAACCCTAAACCTAAGAATAACACTAACCATAAACCTAACCTTAAACCTCACCCTCACCGTAACTCTATCCCTAACCCAAACCTTCACCCTAACCCTAACACTGACCCTAACCCTAACCCTAAACCTCACCCTAACCGTAAACCGAACCCTCACCCTAGCATATATCCTAACCCAAACCTTAAACCTATCACTCATACTAACCCACACTCTAACCCTAAACCTAAACCTCGCCCTTAATCTAACCCTCACCCTCAGCCTCAGACTCAGCCTAACCCTAAGGCTAACACTAACTCTAACCCTCACACTCAGCATCACCTTAACCCTAATCTTAACCTTAACCCCAACCCTAAACCACCCTAACACTAACCCTCAACATCAACCTAACCCTAACTCTAACACTCACCCTGGCACATACCCTAACACTAATCCTAACCCTAACGCTCACCCTAACCGTCACTCTAAACCTAACCCTAAACCTAACCCTCACCCTAACACTAACCCTCACCCTAACGCTAACCCTCACCCTACCCCTACCCATAAACCTCACACTAAACCTAAACCTCACCCTCACCCTAAACCTCACCCTCACCCTAACCCTAAACCTCACCCTCACCCTAGTATTCACCCTAAACCTAACCATAACCCTAACACTCACCCTAACCATAACCCTCACCATAAACCTAACACTCACACTAACCTTAAATCTAAACCTCTCCCTCACCCTCACCCTAACCCTAACCCTAACCCTCCCCCTCACCCTAAACCAAACCCTAACCCGAACACTCACCCTAACACTAACCCTAACCCTAACCCTAACCCTCACACTCACCCTCAACCTACACCTAATACTAAACCTAACCCAAACCCTCACAGTAACCCTCAAACTAGCGCTCACCCTAACCCTAATACTAACCCTAAATCTCATCTTAACCCTCACCATAACCCTAACCCTAACCCTCACCCTAACCCTAACCCTCACCCACACCCTCATGCTCGGCCTAAGCCTAACCCTAAGCATAAGCTTAAGCCTAAACCTAAACTTCACACTAACCCTCAACCTAACCCTAACCCTAACACAAATGCTAACTCTAACCCTAAACCTCACCCTCACCCTAACCCTAAATCTAACCCTAACCCTAAACATAAACCTAACCCTCAACCTAACCCTAAACCTCACACTCACCTTAACAGTAAACCTAAACCTAACCCTAACAGTAACCCTAACCCTAACCCTCATTCTAACCATAATACTCACCCTAAACCTAACCCTCACCCTAAGACTTAAATTCACCCTAACACTAAACCTAACCCTAACACTAGCACTCACACTAACCCAAATTCTCCCCCTCACCCTAAACCAAATCCTAACCCTAACCCTCACCCTAACCCTAAGCCTAACCCTAACCCTAACCCTCACACTCACCCTCAACCTACACCTAATCCTAAACCTAACCCTAACCCTCACAGTAACCCTCACACTAGCCCTCACCCTAACCCTAATCCTAAGCCTAAATCTCATCCTAACCCTCACACTAACCCTAACCCTAACCCTCACCCTAACCCTAACCCTAACCCTCACCCTCATGCTCGGCCTAAGCCTAACCCTAAGCCTAAGCTTAAGCCTAAACCTAACCCTCACACTAACACTCAACCTAACCCTAACCCTAACACAAAAGCTAACTCTAACCCTAAACCTCACCCTCACCCTAACCCTAACTCTAACCCTAACACTAAACATAAACCTAACCCTCAACCTAACCCTAAACCTAACACTCAACAGTAAACCTAATCCTAACCCTAATAGTAACCCTAACCCTAACCCTAACCCTCATTCTAAACATAACACTCACTCTAAACCTAACCCTCACCCTAACACTTAAATTCACCCTAACACTAAACCTAACCCTAACAGTAGCACTCACACTAACCCTCACCCTCACCCTCACCCTAGCCCTCACCCTAACCCTAACCCTCATCCTCATCCTAAACCTCACACTAACCCTAAAACTAATCCTCAATATAAACCTCATGCTCACCTTAACCCGAACCCTAACCCTCACCCTAAACCTAACCCTCACCCTTAACTTAATCCTCACTCTCAGCCTCTCACCTTTACCCTTACCTGCACCCTCACCCTAAACCTCACCCTAAGCCTAACCCTAACCCTAACCCTCACCCTCACCCTAGACATCATCCTAACCCTAATCCTAACCCTAAACCTAACCCTAACCCTAACCATCACCTTTAACCTAATCCTCAACCCCACCCTCACCCTCAGCCTAAGCCTAAGCCTAAGCCTAATCCTAATCCTAACCCTCACACTCAGCCTCACCATAACCCTAATGCTAAACCCAACCGTAACACTAACCCTAAACCTCAACCTATCCCTCCCCCTAACCCTCCCCCTAACTCCAACTCTAACCCTAAACTTCACCCTCACCCTAACCCTCACCCTAAACCTAAATCTAACCCTCACCCTCACCCTCACCGTAACTCTAACCCTAACTCTCACAATAACACTAACCCTAAGCATCACCCTAACCCTAACCCTAACCCTAAACCTCACCCTAATCCTAACCCAAAACCTCAACGTCAGCCTCACCCTAACCGTAAACTTAACCTTAACCATAACACTAACAATAACCCTAACCCTAATCCTAACACTGATCCTCACACGAACCCTAACCCTCACACTCACCGTAAGCCTAACTCTAACCCTCACCCTAACCCTCACCCTCAGGTTAAGGCTAAGCCTAACCCTATCCCTAAGCCTAACATAATCACTCACCCTAACATTTACCCTAATCCTAATCCTAATCCTAACCCTAACACTCATCCTAACCCTCAGCCTAACCCTAACCCTAACACTAACCCTAATACTCAACCCAACCCTAATTCTAACCCTAAACCTCACCCTCAACTTCACCCTAACCCTAATCCTAACCCTAAACCTCACCCTAACCCTAACCCTTACCCTCACCCTCACTGTAACTCTAACCATAACCCTAACAATGACACTAAACCTAACCCTAACCCTCACCCTCACCCTCAACGTAACCCTAACCCTAACCCAAACCCTCACCCTAACCCTAACCTTAACCCTAACCTAAACCTCACCTAACCCTAACCCTAACCCTCACCCTGAGCCTCAACCTCACCATAAACTTAAACCTAACCATAACACTAACAATAACCCTAACCCTAACCCTAATCTAACCCTCACCCTCACCCTCACCCTAACCCTAACCTTCACCCTAACCCTAACCCTCACTCTCACTGTAACCCTCACACTAACACTCACCCTAACCCTAAACTTAATCCTAACCCTAAACGTCACCCTAATGCTAACCCTAACCCTCACCCTCACCCTAGCCCTCACCTTAGCCCTAATCCTAAACCAAAACCTCACCCTAACCTTCACCCTAACCCTAAAACCCTAACAATCACCCTAATCCTAACCCTTAACCTCACCCTCACGCTAGGACTAAACCTAAGACTAAGGCTAACCCTAACCCTAACTTTCACACTCACCCTCACCCTCATCCTCACAGTAACTCTAACCTTACCCCTAACAATAACACTAACCCGAACCTTAACCCTAATCCTTACCCTCACCTTGACAGTAAACCTCAACCTAAACCAAGCCCTCACCCTAACACTAACACTAATCCTAACCCTAAAATTTACCCTAACCTAACCCTAAACCTAACCCTCAGCCTCAACCTCACTGTAAACTTAACCTTCATGATAACACTAACAATAACCCTAACCATAACACTAATCCTAACCCTCAGCCTCACCCTAACACTAACCCTCACTCTCACCGTAACCCTAACCTAACCCTCACCCTAACCCTAAACCTAACCCTAATCCTAAACCTCGCCATAATGGTAACCCTAACCCTCACCCTCACCCTTGCCCTCATACTAACCCTAATCCTAAACCTAAACCTCATCCTAACCCTGATGCTAACCATAACCCTAACCCTCAACCTAACCCTAACCCTAACCTTGAAGCTAACCCAAACACTCACACTCACGCTCACACTCAGCCTCAGCCTAACCCTAAACCTAAGCCTAATCCTAACCCTCACACTCACCCTCACCTTAACCCTAATCCAAACACTAACACTCACCCTAACCCTCAACCTAACCCTCCCACTAATCCTAACCCTAAACCTAAACCTCACCCTCACCCTAACCCTAACTCTAACACTGAACCTAAACCTAAACCTCACCCTAACCCTAACCCTAACCTTCACCCTCACCGTAACACTAACCCTAACCCTAACAATAACCCTAACCCTAACGTTAACACTAACCCTAAACATAAACCTCACCCTAATGCTAACCCTCACCCTAAAACTAACCCTTATACTAACACTAACCGTCACACTAACCCTAACCATCACCTTAACCCTAAACTTCAACATAACCCTAAACCTAACCCTCACCCTCACCATAGCACTCACACTAACCCTAACCCTCATCCTCACCCTAAACCTCACACTGACCCTAACACTGATACTCAATTTAACCTCACCCTCACCCTAACCCTAACCCTAATCCTCACCCTAACTCTCACCCTAACCTTAACCCTCACCTTTACCCTTACTGTCACACTCACCCTAACCCTCACCCTAACCCTAACCCTCATTCTAACCCTCACCCTAAACATAACCCTAACCAGCACGCTAACCGTAACCCTCAACCTCACACTCAGCCTCAGTCTAAACCTAAGCATAAGCCTTACCCTAACCCTAAACCTCACCCTCACCCTAGTCCTCAACCTAACCATAATCCTAACCCTAACCCTAAAAATAACACTAACCCTAACCCTAACCCTCATTCTAACCCTAAACCTCACCCTAACCCTGATCCTCACCCAAACACCTTACACTAACAATAACCCTAACCTTACCCCTAACACTCATTCTAACCCTAACCCTCACCCTAACCCTTACCCTCACCCTAACACTTACCTTACCCTAACACTAACCCTAACCCAAACACAAAACCTCACACTAACCCTAACTCTCACCCTACCCTAACTCTAACCCTAAACCTCACCCTAGCCCTAACCCTAACCCTCACCCTCACTCTCCCCCTCACCCTCACCCTCACCATAACTCTAACCCTAACCTTAACAATAACACTAATCCTAACCCTAATCCTAATCCTAACCCTAATACCCACCCTCAGCCTCACCCTCACCACAAACTTAACCCTAACCATAACACTAACAATAACCCTAACCATCACCCTAACCCTAACATTAACCCTCACCTTAACCCTAACCCTAACCCTAATCCTAACCCTATACCTCATCCTAACCCTCACCCTAACCCTAACCCTAAACCTCAACCTAACCCTAAACCTCACCCTCACACTCAGCCTAACCCTAAACCTAACCTTAACACTAACCCTCACACTCACACTCAAGCTAAACCTAATCCTAAATCTAACACGATCCCTAACCATAACCCTCAACCTAACCCACACCCTAACCTTAACCCTAACACCAATCCTAACACTAACCTTCACACTAACCCTAACTCTAACCCTAAACCTCACCCTCACCCTCACCTTAATCCTGACCCTCAACCTCAGCCTAAACCTAAGCCCGACCCTAACCTGAATCATCACACTCACACTCACCCTCACCCTAACACTAATCCTAATCTCAGCCCTAACCCTAACCGTCACCCTAACCCTAACCCTCACAATAACCCTAAACCTAAAACTAACCCTAACGCTAACGCTCACCCTAACCATAAATCTAAACCTAAACCTCACCCTCAACTTAACCCTAACCCTAACCCTAACCCTAACCCTCATCCTAACCCTCACCCTAACCCTAAGGTTAACCATAACCCTAAGCCTAATCCTCACACACACCCTCACCCTCAGCCTATCCCTAAGCCTAAGCCTAATCCTAACCCTAACCCTCACACTCACCCTCACTCTAACCCTAATCCTAACCCAAAATCTAACCCTAGCCCTAAACATTAACCTTACCCTCACCCTAAACCTAATGCTAACCCTAACACTAACCCTAACCCTAACACTCACCCTTACCCTCCCCCTCAACCTAACTCTAACCCTAAACCTCTCCCTCACCTTATCCCTAATACTAACCCTAACTCTAATCCTCACCGTAACCCTAACCCTCACCCTCACCCTCACCCTCACCCAAACCGTAAGTATAACCCTAACCATAATATTATCACTAATCCTAACCATAAAACTAACTCTAACCCTAAGCCTAACGCTAGTGCTAACACTCACCCTCACCCTAATCCTAATCCTAACCCTAACCCGCAACCTAACCCTAACCCTCACCCTCACTGTAACCCTAAACCTCATCCAAAAGCTCACCCTAACCCTAACCCTAAACTTAAAACTCACCCTAACACTAACCCTAACCCTCACCGTCACCCTAGCCCTCACCCAAACCCTAATCATAACCCTAATCCTCATCCTAACCCTCACCCTAACCCTAACTCTAACCCTAAAACTCACCCTAACCCTAACTCTAACTAAACCCCTAACCCTAACACTAAACCTCACCCTAACCCTAACCTTCACCCTCATCCTCACTGTAACCCTAACCCTAAACTTAACAATAACCCTAAACCTAACCCTAAACCTCACCCTAAACATAACACTCACCCTAATCCTAACCCTCACCCTAACACTTACCCTAACCCTTACCCTAACCCTAACTCTAACACTAACCCTCACAGTAACCCTAACTCTCACCCTAATCCTAAACCTCACCCTAACCCTAACCCTAACCCTAACCCTCACCCAAACCCTAGCCCTCACTCTCACCCTAATTCTAACCATAACCCTCACCCTAACCCTAAACATCATCCTCACCGTAAACCTCACACTAACCCTAACCCTAATCCTCAATCTAACCCTCACCCTCACCCTAACCCTCACCCTCACCCTAACCCTCACCCTATCCCTTATGCTAACCCTCACATTAATCCTTACCCTCACTCTTAATGGAACACTCACCCTCAGCCTAAACCTCACCTTTACTGTTACCATCATACTCACCCTAACCCTCACCCTAAAACTTACACTCATCCTAACACTCACCCTAACCCTAACCCTATCCATCACCCTAACCCTATCAATCACACTCACCCTCACCCTCAGCCTAAACCTATGCCTAAGCCGAACCCTAACCCTAAACCTCACCCTCACCCAAGCCCTCACCCTAAAACTTATCCTAACCCCAACCCTCATCCTAACCCTCACCCTAACCCTAACCTTAACCATCACCCAAAACCTATTCCTCACCCCCACCCTTATCCTCAGCCTAACCCTAAGCCTAAGCCTAACCATAACCCTCACATTAACCCTAGCCCTCACCCTAAACCTAATCCTAACCCGAACCTTCATCCTAAACCTCACCATAACCCTAACCCTAACCATCACCCAAACCCTATTCCTCACCCCACCCTCAGCCTAACCCTAAGTCTAAGACTAACCCTAACCCTAACCCTCACCCTCACCCTAGCCCGCACCGTAACCATAATCCTAACCCTAAACCTCATCCTATCCCTCATCCTAAACCTAACCCTAACCCTCACCCTAACCCTAACCCTCACCCTCACCCTCAGCCCAACCCTAACCCTAATCCTCACATTCAAACTCACGCTAAACCTAATCCTAAATCTAACCCGATCCCAAAACATAACCCTCACCCTAACCATCATCCTAACCCTAATCCTAACAGCAATCCTTACACTAAACCTCACACTAACCCTAACTCTAACCTCACCCTCACCCTCACCTTAAGCCTCACCCTCAACCTCAGCCTAAACCTAAGGCTCACCCTAACCCTAACCCTAACCCTTACACTCACCCTCACCCTCACCCTAACACTAATCCTACTCCCAGCCTTAACCCTATCCCTCACCCTAACCCTAACCCTCACCCTAAACCTAAACCGAGCATTAACCCTAAACCTAACCCTCACCCTAACCCTAACTCTAAACCTAAACCTCAGCCTCACCTTAACCCTAACCCTAACTCTAACCCTAAACCTCACGCTAAATATAACCCTAAACCTCACCTTCACCCTAGCCCTCACCCAAACCTTAATACTAACTCTAACCCTTATCCTAACCCTCACCCTAACCCAAACCCTAACCATCACCCTAACCCTAATCCTCAGCCTCAACCTCACCCTCAGCCTAACCTTAAGCCTAAACCTAAACCTAACCCTAACCCACACACTCACCCTCACCCTAACCCTAATCCTAATCCTAGCCCTAACAATAACCCTAAACCTAAACCTAACCCTCAACCGAAACGTAACCCTCACCCTAACCCAAACCCTCACCCTAACACTTACCCTCACCCTAACACTAACCTTAACTCTAACCCTAACCCTAATCCTCAATCTAACACTCACCCTAACCGTAACCCAAACCCTTAGCCTAACACTCACCCTAACCCTAACCCTCACCCTTATCTTAACCCTCACCCTCAGCCTAACCCTCACCTTTACCCTTACCATCACTCTCACCCTAACCCTCAACCTTAACCTAACGCTCACCCATGAACTCACCCTAACCGTAACCCTAAACCTCACCCTCACCCTCAGATTTACACTAATCCTATCACTATTCCTAACCCTAAACCTCACCCTCACCCTAACAGTCAGCTAATTCTTACTCTCAAACTAATCCTAACCCTAACCCTAACCCTAACTCTCACAATAAACCTAACCCTCACCCTAACCGTAACCCTACCCCTTACCCTAACCCTCACCTTAACCCTAACTCTAACCCTCAACCTAACCCTCACCCAAAACCTCACCGTCACGCTAATTCTGACCCTAACCCTTATAACAACCCTAACCCTCACCCTCACCCTAACCCTCACCCTAATCATAACCCTAACCCTCACCCTAAACCTCACCCTAACCCGAACCTTAACCCTTACCCTCACCCTCACCCTAACCCTCATCCTAACACTTAACCTCATCCTCACCCTAAACCTCACACTTAACCGAATACTCAACGTAACTCTAAACCTAACCGTCAACCTCACCGTCACCCTCACGCTAAGCCTAACCCTAACCCTCACCCTAACCCTAAAACTCACCCTAATCCTCACCCTAACCCTCACCCTAACCCTAATGCTAAGTCTAACACTCACCCTAACCCTCATGCTATCACTTATCCACACCACAAACCTAACCCTAACCTTAACCCTCACCCTCACCCTCACCCTAAACCTCACCCAAAACCTAAACCTAATCCTAACCCTCACCCTAATCCAAACCCTAACACTAACCCTCACCTAACCCTAAAACTAACCCTCTACCTCACCCTAACCCTCACCATCACCCGAACCCTCACCATAATCCTAACGCTCACTCACACCCTAAACCTCAAGCTCACCCTTACCCTAACCCTCAACTAATCCTCACCCTAACCCTAACCATTACCTAACCAAGACTCTCACCTTCACCCTCATCTTCACCCTAACCCTCACCCTCACCCTAGACCTCACCCTAACCATAACCATAACCCTAAACCTCACCCTCACCCTCACCCTCAACCTCAGCATATCCCTAATCATATCCCTAATCCTAACCCTAACCCTCACCCTCATCCTAACCCTCACCATAACACTTACCCTCACCCTCACTCTCACCCTTACCGTAACCCTCACACTAAACCTAAACCTCACCCTAAACCTAAACCTACCCCTCACCCTAAACCTCACCATAAACTTCACGCTAACCCTAACCCTCACCCTCACGCTAGCCCTCACCCTAACCCTAATTCTAACCCTAACCCTCACCCTAACCCTCATCCTCACCCTAAAAATCACACTAACCCTAACCCTAATCCCCAATCTAACCCTAACCCTAATCCTAACCCTAACCCTCACCCTAACCCTAACCCTCACCCTTACCGTAACTCTCACACTTAGCCTTACCCTCAACTTTACTCTTACCATCACACTCATCGTAACGCTCACCCTAACCCGAACCCTCATCCTAACCCTCACCCTAACCCTAACACTATACATCCACATAACCCTAACCCTCACCCTCACCATCACCCTCAGCTTAAACCTATGCCTAAGCCTAACCCTAACCTTAACCCTCCCCTCACCATAGCCCTCACCCTAACCCTAATCCTAACCCTAACCCTCATCCTAACCCTCACCTAACCCTAAGGTTATCCATCACCCTAAGCCTAATCCTCACACCCACCCTCACCCTCAGCCAAACCCTAAGCCTAAGCCTAATCCTAACCCTAACCCTCACACTCTACCTCACCCTAACCCTAATCCTAACCCTAAACCTAGCCTAAACCCTAAACCTCAACCTTAACCTCACTCTAAACCTAAAGCTAACCGTAACACAAACCTAACCCTAACCCTCACCCTAAAACTCCCCCTCAACCTAAGTCTAACCCTAAACCTCACCGACACCCTATCCCTAATCCTAACCCTAAAACTAACCCTTACTCTAAACCAAAGCTTCACTCTCAGCCTCACCCTCATGGGAAATGTAACCCTAACCATAACATTTACAATAACCCAAAACCTAATCCTAACCATCACCCTCAACCCTCACCATAACCATAATCCTAACCCTAACCCTCGCCCTAACCTTAACCCTGACTCTCACTGAAACCCTAACCCTCATCTTAACCCTCAACCTAACCTAACCTTAACACTCACCCTAACCCTTTACCTCACCCTAATCCTAACACTAAGCCTGACCTAAACCTCCCCCTAAACCTCCCCCTCCCCCTAACCCTAATAAAAACCTAACCCTTAACCTAAAACTCAACCTAACCCTAACACTAACCCTAACCCTAAACCTCACATTAATCCTAACCCAAACCATACCCCTCATCCTGACCCTCAAGCTAACTCTAACCCTCACCCTCACCAGAACCATAAACCTAACCCTAACCCTAAACCTCACCTTAAGGCTAATTCTAACCCTAACCCTAACCCTAACCGGCACCCTAACCCTAATCCTCACCTAAACCCTCACCCTCAGCCTAACCCTAAGCCTAACTGTAAGCCTAACCCTCACACTCACCCTCACCCTAACCATAAACCTAAACCTAACCCAAGCCCTAACACTTACCCTCAACCTAACACTCACCCTAACCCTAACCCTAACACTAACCCTAACCCTAACCCTCAACCTAAACCTCACCCTAACCCTAACACTAACCCTAAAACTGACCTTCACCCTAACCCTAACTCTAACCCTAACCCTAACCCTAAATCTCACCCTAACCCTAGCATTAAACCTCACCCTCACCCTCACCGTAACCATAACCCTAACCCTAACAATAACACTAACCATAATCCTAAGCCTCACCATAAACATAACCCTCACCCTAACCCTCAACCTCAACCTAACACTTACCCTCACCCTAACATTAACCCTCACACTAAGCCTACCCCTCACCGAAGCCCTAAACCTCACACTAACCCTAACCCTAATCCTCAATCTAATCCTCACCCTCACCCTAACCCTAACCCTTACCCTTACCCTCACCCTCACCCTAACCCTAAACCTTACCCTTATTCTATACCTCAACCTAACCCTAACCCTCTCCCTTAACGAAAACCTCACCCTCAGCCTAACCCTCACCTTTAACCTTACAGACAACCTCAACCTAACCCTCACCATAACCCTAAAGCCGAACCTTAATTCTCACCCTAACTCTAACCCTAAACCTCACCCTAACCCTAACACTCACCCTAACCCTAATACTCACCCTCACCCTCACCCTCAGCCTAACCCAAAGCCTAACCCTAACCCTAACTCTAACCCTCACACTCACCCTCTTCCTAACCCTAATCCGAATCCTAACCCGAACCCTAACACACACCATCACCCTACCCCTCACCCTAACCCTCACCCTACCTGTAACACTAAACCTTACCCTAACCCTCACCCTAACCGTCACCCTAACCCTATCTCTAACACTAAACGTCAAACTCACACTGACCCTAAATTTAACCCTAAACCTAAACCTCAACCTAAACCTACCCCTCAACCTCACCCTCACCCTAGCCCTCACCATAACCATAATCCTAAAACTAACCCTCATCTTAACCCTCATCCTAACCCTAAACCTAACCCTAACCCTCACCATAACCCTAATCCTAACCATAATCCTAACCCTAAACCTCACCCTAACCCTAAACCTAAAACTAACACTAACCCTAACCCTCATCCTAACCCTCAATTGAACCCTAACTGTAACCCTAAACCTCACCCACACCCTCACCGTAACTCTAACCCTAAACCTAAACCTCACCCTAACCCTAACACTCACCCTCACCCTCAACGTAACCCTAACTCTAAACTTAAAAATCACCCTAAACCTAACACTAACCCTCACCCTAACCATAACCCTCACCCTAACCCTAACCCTCACCCTAACACTTACCCTCACCCTAACACTAACACTAACTCTAACACTAACCCTCACAGTAACCCTAACTCTCACCCGAACCCTAAACCTCACCTAAACCCTAACTCTAACCCTCAGCCTCACCCTAGCCCTCACCCTAACCCTAATTCTAACCCTAACCCTCAGCCTAACCCTAACCCTCATCCTCAACCTAAACCTCACACAAACCCCAATCCTGATCCTCAATCTAACCCTCACCCTCAACCTAACCCTCATCCTAATCCTTACCCTAAACCTCAACCTAATCCTAACCCTCACCTTTAGGGGAACACTCACCCTCAGCCTAACCCTCACCTTTATTCTTACCGTCACATTCAGGCTAACACTCACCCTAAACCTAACCCTCATCCTAACACTCACCCTAACCATAACACTATCCATCATCCTAACCCAAACCCTCAAACTCACCCTCACCCTAAGCCTAACCTTAAGCCTAAGCCTAAGCCTATTCCTAACCCTAACCCTCACCCTCACCCTAGCCCTCACCCTAAACCTAATCCTAACGCTAAGCCTCATCCTCACCCTCAACCTAACCCTAACCTTAACCATCACCCAAAACCTATTCCTCACCCCCATACTCACCCTCAGCCTAACCCTAACCATAACCCTCAAATTCAGGCTCATCCTCACCGCAAACTAAACCGAAACCATAACACTAACAATAACCCTAATTTTAACCGAAACCCTAACCTTAATCCTCACCCCCACCCTCACCCTCAGCCTAACCCTAACCCTAAACCTAAACCTAAACCTAACCCTAAACCTCACCTTAATCCTCAGCCTCACCCTAACCCAAACACTAACATTAAAGGTCACCCTAACCCTAAGCCTAACCCTAACTCTCAAACTCAACCTCAACCTAACAATAAACCTAACCTTAAACCTCACCCTAAACCTAACACTCACCCTCAATCTCAACCTCACTGCAAACTTTACCCTAACCATAAAAATACCAATAACCCTAACCCTAACCCTAACCTTAACCCCAATCCTCACCCCCACCCCCACCCTCAGCCTAACCATAAGCCTAATCCTTAACCTAACCCTAAGCCTCACCATAACCCTAAACCTAACCCTCACCCTAACACTAACCATAACAATAAACCTCACCTTAAGGCTAACTCTAAACCTAACCCTAACCCTGAACCGCACCCTAACTCTCACACTTACACTCTACCTCAGCCTAACCCTAAACCTAAACCAAACCCTAATTCTAACCCTCATACTCACCCTCAACCTAACCATAATCCTAAACCTAACACTATCCCTAACCCTAACCCTCACCCTAACGTGAACCCTAACCCTAACCCTAACACTAACCCTAAACCTAACCCACACCCTAACCCTCCTCCTAAACCTATCTCTAACCCTAAACCTCAAACTCACCCTGACCCTAACCCTAAACCTAACCCTAAAACACACCCTAACACTAAACCTCAACCTCACTCTAGCCCTCACCCTAACCCCAATCCTAAACCTAACCCTCATTCAAACCCTCACCTTAACCCTAAACCAAACCCTCACCCTAACCTACACCCTCACCCTAACCCTCAGCCTAACCCTAAGCCTAACCCTAAACCTAACCCTAACACTAACCCTCACACTCACACTCACGCTAACCTTAATCCTAAATCTAATCCTATCCCTAAACATAACTCTCACCCTAACCCTCACCCTAACACTAACATTAACACCAACCCTAACGCTAACCCTCACACTAACCCTAACTCTAACCCTAAACCTCACCCTCACCCTCACCTTAACCCTCACCCTCAACCTCAGCGTAAACCTAAGCCTAACCCTAAACCTAACCCTAACACTAACCCTCAAACTCACACTCACCCTCACAAAAACACTTATCCTAATCCCAGCCCTAACCCTAACCCTCACCCTAACCCTAACCCTCACCCTAACCCTAAACATAACACTAACCCTAACCGTAACCCTCACCCTAACCCTAACTCTAAACCTAAACCTCACCCTCACCTTAACCCTAACCTAAACATAAACCTAAACCTATACCTCACCCTAAACATAACCCTAAACCTCACCTTCACCCTAGCCCTCACCCAAACCCTAAACCTAACCCTCAAACTAAACATTACCCTAACCCTAACCCAAACCCCCACCCTAACACTTCCCCTCACCCTAACACTAACCCTCACACTAACCCCAACTCTCACAGTAAACCTAAACCTCACCCTAACATTAACCCTAACCCTAACCTAAACCTCACCCTCACCCTAGCCCTCACCCTAACCCTAATTCTAACCCTAACCCTCAACCTAAACCTAACCCTCAACCTCACCCTAAACCTCACACTACCCCTAACCCTAATCCTCAATCTAACCCTCACTCTAACCGTATCCCGAACACTTAACCTAATGCTCACCTTAACCCTAACCCTCACCCTTATCTTAACCCTCACCCTGAGCCTAACCATCACCTTTACCCTTACCATCACTCTCACCCTAACCCTCAACCTTAACCTAACGCTCACCCAAGCACTCACCCTAACACTAACCCTAAACCTCACCATCACCCTCAGCTTTACACTAATCCTATCACTATTCCTAACCCTAAACCTCACCCTCACCCTAACAGTCAACTAATTCTTACCCTCACACTAATCCTAACCCTAACCCTAAACCTAACTCTCACAATAAACCTATCCCTTACCCTAACCGTAACCCTACCCCTTACCCTAACCCTCACCTTAACCCTAACTCTAACCCTCAACCTAACCCTCACCCAAAACCTCACTGTCACCCTAAATCTGACCTTAACCCTTATAAAAACCCTAACTGTCACCCTAACCCTCACGCTAACCCTCACCCTAATCATAACCCTAACCCTCAGCCTAACCCTCACCCTAAACCTAAGCATAACCCTAACCCTAAACCTCACCCTAACCCTAACCCTCACCCTCACCCTCAGCCTAAACCTAAGGCTAACTCTAACCCTAACCCTAAACCTCACACTCATTCTATGTTTGTAATGTTTTTTTTTGTTTTTTTGTTTTTTTTTAAATTGTATTTTATTTTATTTGAGAACATACTGTACAGAGGGGCTACAATTACATGGGCAGGATAATGCATACATTTCTTACCAAGCATTGCAGCCTCCTCCTTTGTTTACCCTTCACTTCCCTTCCCCGCCTCCCCCCTCCCCCCACCCAATTTTACCCCCCTCCCCCCACCCAATTATACCCCCCTCCTCCCCCCACACCGACATTGTAAAGCTGGTTTTGACATGACATTTTGTACTTCTCATTGTTGCAACAGGTCCACCTGAATCCTTAAACGACTTGTTTGTCCCCATCTCCTCCACATGTTATACTGACATCAAATATAGTGAAAGCGGGGGTTACACTGTGGGGGAGGGACATACAAAGCAACGAAGAAATAATCTTATAAATGCGTTAGAAACACATGCATGAAAGAAACGAAAACATTAAAATACATATTTAAGGGTTCATTTTCCTAACATCACATTATCTGACCTTTTCCGCTTGACTCATACCTATACTAGATATTGCAAATAAGGGAAACCATGGGACCTATGCTTCTTTGGGCCTGGCTTACTTCACTTAATATAATTTTTTCCAAACCTTTCCATTTCCTAACAAATGGGGAAATGTCATTCTTTCTGATGGAGGCATAGAATTCCATTGTGTATATATACCACATTTTCTTGATCCATTCATCTACTGAGGGGCATCTGGGTTGGTTCCATATCTTAGCTATGGTAAATAATGCTGCAATAAACATAGTTGTGCTGGTAGCTTTAGTGTGGTCTTGTTTGTAAACATTTGGGTAAATGCCCAAAAGTGGGATTGCTGGATCATAGGGGAGATCTATGTGAAATCTTTTGAGGAACCTCCATACTGCTTTCCAAAGTGGTTGAACAAGTTTACATTCCCACCAACAATGAAGTAAGGTTCCTTTCTGTCCACATCCCCTCCAGCATCTGTTGTTGTTAGAGTTCTTGATTTTTGCTGTTCTAACTGGAGTGAGGTGATATCTCAATGTTGTTTTGATTTGCATTTCTTTTATGGCTAGGGATGTTGAACATTTCTTCATGTGTCTATTGGCCATCCTTCTTTCTTCTTCAGAGAAGCTTCTCTTTAAGTCCTCACACTCATTCTAACCCTAAGCCTAATCCTAATCCTAACCCTAACAGTAAACCTAACCGTCAACCTAACCATCACATTAACCTTAACCCTAACAATAACCCTAACCCTAACCCTCACCCTCACCCTCATCCTCACTCTAACCCTAACTTTAACCCTAAGCCTCAGCCTCACCGTAACCCTAACCCTACAACTAACACTAAACCTCACCAAAAGCATAACCCTCACCCTAACCCAACCTCTCACCCTAAAATTTAACCTCACTCAAACACTAACCCTAACCTTAACACTAACCCTCACACTAACCCTAACCCTAACCCTAAACCTTAACCTAACCCTCACCCTCACCCTAACCCTAACACTAAGCCTCACCCTAACCCTCACCCTAACCCTCCCCCTAACCCTATATCTAACCCTAAACCTCACCCTCACACTAACCCTAATCCTAACCCTAACCCTAAACCCCACCCTAAACCTAAACCTAACCCTCACCCGCACCCTCACCCTCTCCATAGCGCTAACCCTAACCCTAACAATAACACTAACCCTAACCCTAACCCTCACATTCACCCTCACCCTCAACCTAACCCTAATCCTAAATGTAACCCTATACCTTACCATAACCCTCACCCTAGCCCTCAGCCTAACCCTAATCCTAACCCTAAACCTCATCCTAACCTTCACTCTAACCCTAACCCTAACCCTCACCCTCATGCTTGGCCTAAGCCTAAGCCTAAGCCTAAGCCTAGCCCTAACCCTAACCCTCACCCTGACCCTAACACTAACCCTAACACTAACTCTAACCCTAATCATCACTCTCACCCTAACCCTAACTCTAAACCTAACCCTAAACCTAAACCTCATCCTCAACCCTAAACCTACACTTCACCCTCACCCTCAACTTAACCATAACCCTAAACCTAACCCTAAAAATAACCCTAACCCTAACCCTCACTCTTACCTTAAGCCTCACCCTAACATTTACCCTCAACCGAACACTCACCCTAACCCTAACACTAACCCTCACACTAAATCTAACAATCACCCTAACTCTAAACCTCACCCTAAACCTAACCCTAGCCCTCACCCTCACCCTAGCCCTCACCCTAACCCTAACACCCATCCTCACCCTAAACCTCACATTAACCCTAACAATAATCCTCAATCTAACCCTCACCCTCACACTACCCCTAACCCTAACTCTCACGCTAACACTAACCCTCACTCTTAAAATAACCCACACCCTCAGCCTAACCCTCACGTTTACCCGTACCGTCACTCCCTCCCTAACCCTCACCCTAACTCTAACCCTCAAACTAACACTCACCCTAACCCTGACTCTACCCCTAAACCTCACCCTCACCCTAACCCTAACTCTAAACCTAACCCTAACACTAAACCTAACCATAATGCTAATGCTAATCCTCACCCTCACCCTCATTGTAACTGTAACCCTAACCCTAACCTTAACAATAACCCTAACCCTAACCGTAACCATCACTGTAACCCTAACCCTAACACTAACACTAACCCTAAACCTAAACCTAACCCTCAACCTAACCCTAATCCTCAGCCTCACCCTCACCCTAACAAAACCCTAACCCTAACCTTCACCCTAACTGTAAGCCTAAACCTAACGCTAATTCTAACCCTCACATTCACCCTCACCCTAAACCTAATCCTAAACCTAAACCTATCCCTAAGCCTAACCCTCACCCTAAACCTCACCCTAGCCCTCACCCTAACCCTAATCCTAACCCTAACCCTCATCCTAACCCTGCCTATAACCCTCAGCAGAGTTCTGCAACATCCTCTCCCGGGTCCTCTCCCGGGCCAGGAGTCGGCCCGCTAAGTTGTATGTGTATATCAATGAACTCTGCACTGTTCTTAAGGCCCATTCTGCCAAGAAGAAGCTGAACCTGGCCCCTCCTGCTACCACTTCCAGTGAGCCCTTTGAGAATAACCCTCCCACAGACTCCTCAAACCTCACACATGCTGAAGCCTCTGCCTCTGAGGCCCCAAGGACCCGTGGTTCCCGACGGCAGATCCAGCGCTTGGAGCAGTTGCTGGCACTCTATGTGGCAGAGATCAAGCGGCTACAGGAAAAGGAGTTGGATCTGTCAGAATTGGATGATCCAGACTCCACATACCTGCAAGAGGCCAGATTGAAGCGGAAGCTTATCCGCCTCTTTGGCCGCCTGTGTGAGCTGAAAGACTGCTCTTCTCTGACTGGCCGTGTCATTGTGCAGCGAATACCCTACCGGGGTACCCGCTATCCAGAGGTTAATAGGCGCATCGAACGGCTCATCAACAAGCCAGGGCTGGATACTTTCCCTGACTATAGAGATGTGCTTCGAGCAGTAGAGAAGGCAGCTGCTCGGCACAGCCTTGGCCTTCCTTGACAGCAGCTTCAGCTCTTGGCTCAGGATGCCTTCCGGGATGTTGGTGTTGGGTTACAAGAGCGCCGCCACCTTGATCTCATCTACAACTTTGGTTGTCACCTCACAGATGACTATAGGCCAGGTATTGACCCAGCACTTTCAGATCCTGCTTTGGCCAGGCGCCTTCGAGAAAACCGAAACGTAGCAATGAACCGACTGGATGAAGTCATCTCCAAATATGCAGTGATGCAAGACAAAAGTGAGGAGGGGGAGAGACAGAAGCGAAGAGCTCGGCTTTCCCAAGGCACTTCCTCCCAATCTCCAGACTCCCCCAAAGCCTCCTTGGATTCTGGTGAGGGCCCTAGTGGAAAGGCATCCCAAGAATGCCCTCCTACCTCCAAGGCTGACACTGATGATGAGGAAGATGAAGAAAGTGATGAGGAAGAAGAAGAGGAAGAGGAAGAAGCCACAGATTCCGAAGAAGAGGATGATCTAGAACAGATACAGGAATGTCAGGAAGATGAAGAGGAGGAGGAAGAGGAAGAAGAAGAAGAGGAGGAAGAAGAAGAGGAGGAGGAGGAAAGAGGAGGTAATAGTAGAGACAAAAGCCCAATGTCACCATCACAGACCTCCACTGAAAACGTGGAACCCAGCAAAGAGAACAACAGGTCTTCAGAAGAACTGCAAAATAAAGAACTCGCAGCGTCACCTGCTTCACTGTTGGAAGAACCCCTGAATCCTTCCAGCATAGATGCTGAAAGCAGTGGAGAACAGTATGAAAAGCTTCCCCTAGAGGAAGAGAGTCCTAAGTCTCAGCTCTTTGAGTTAGAAATTGAAGCTTTACCAGTGGATACCACCCCCTCCCCTGAGGAAAAGGATATTTCCTCTTCTAGAAAGCAATCAGAGGATGTCCTCAGTACTGTTTTGGAGAATGGTGCAGCCATGGTCTCCTCCACATCCTTCAATGGAGGTGTCTCTCCTCATGCTAGGAGAGATTCTAGTCCTCCCTGCAAGAAATCTCGCAAGGAGAAGCCAACAGGAA
This sequence comes from Dipodomys merriami, assembly GCF_024711535.1. Classification (NCBI taxonomy): domain Eukaryota; kingdom Metazoa; phylum Chordata; class Mammalia; order Rodentia; family Heteromyidae; genus Dipodomys; species Dipodomys merriami. The sequence continues at coordinate 31,945 of NW_027203203.1, read as the reverse complement.
TAGGACCATTAAGAAACAGCTTTGTGGAAGAGCAAAAGGCATTACAGGAGAAGAATGGGAAGAAGACAGTATGTACCCTGCCTAGTCCACCTTCCCCCTTGGCTTCTATGGTTCCAGTTGCTGATTCCTCTACAAGGGTGGACTCTCCTAGCCATGGCCTGGTGACCAGCTCCCTCTGCAGCCCTTTTCCAGCCCAGATGTCCCAAGTTCCCCAATCACAAGCTCTTCAACCCAGTTCTTATAAGATGAGTGTGGCCACACAGTGTGATCCAGAAGAAATCATCGTGCTCTCAGACTCTGATTAGTTCCCTCCCACTCTCCCTGCCTTCCAGAATGATTTGGATAGCATTTGGAGGATGGTGGAAAGCAAATAAATTTGAGGAAGGGAAAAAAAAAAAAAAACCTCAACCTAACCCTAACCCTCAAACCCAACCTAACACTCAGCCTAACCCTAAGCCTAACCACAAGCCTTACCTGAAACCTAACCTTAACCCTCACACTCACCCGCACCCTCACCCTCACCATAACTCTAAACCAAACCCTAACCCTAACCCTAAACCTCACCCTAACCCTAACCCTAACACTAACCCTCACCCTCACCCTAACCCTAACACAAACCCTAACCCTCCCACTAACCCTCCGCCTAACCCTGTATCTAACCCTAAACTTCCCCCTCCACCTAACCCTATCTTTAACCCTAACCCTAAACCCCACCCGAATCCTAACACTAACCCTCACCCTTATCTTAACCCTCACCCTCAGTCTCAACCTCACCTTAACCCTTACTGTCATCCTCACCCTAACACTTATTGTAACCCTAAAACTCATCCTAACCCTCACCTTAACCGTAAACCTAAACATCACCCTAACCCTAACCCTCACACTAAACCTCACACTCAGTCTAACCCTAAGCCTAATCCTAAGCCTTTCCCTAATCCTCACCCTCACCCTATCCAACACTAACCCTAATCCTAACCATCACCCTAAACCTAATCCTTCACCCCACCCTCACCCTCAGCCTCAGCCTAAACCTAACCGTAACCCTCACACTCACCCTCACCCTAACCCAAATCCAAACCCTAAACCTAAACCTAACCCTAAAACTCAACCTAACCCTCACCCTAACCATAACCCTCACACTAACCCTAATCCTAACCCTCCACATAACCCGCACCCTAACCCTAAATCTAAACCTAAACCTCACCCTCAACATAACCATAATCCTAACCATAACCATAAACGTCACCCCAAACCTAACCCTCAACCTCACCCTCAGCCTCACCCTAACTGTAACTCTAACACTAAAATTAACACTAATCCTAAGCCTAAACCTAAACCTAACCCTAACCCTAACCTTAATCCTAACACTCACCCTCACCCTAACACTAATTCTAACCCTAACCTATACCCTAACCCTAACCCTCATGTCACCATTACCCTAACCCTCATCCTAACCCTCACCCTAACCCTAACCCTAATCCTAATCCTCACCCTAACACTAATCCTAACCCTAATCTTCATCCTAACCCTCACCCTAACTATAACCCTAACAGTCACAATAAACCTAACCCTAATCCTAACCCTCAAACTAACCCTAACTCTCATGCTCACTGTAAGACTAACCGTAACCCTCACCCTAACCCTAAACTTAAGCTGAACCCTAAATCTCACCCTAACCCTAACCCTAAACCTCAACCTAACCCTAACCTTCACACTCACCCTCACCCTCGGCCTAAACCTAAGCCTAACCCTAACCCTCAGACTCACCCTAACACTTACCCTAATCCTAATCCTAACCCTTAGTCTAACCCTCACCCTCACCCTAACCCTTAATCTAACACTAACCCTAAACCTAACCCTCATCCTCAGCCTCACCCTAACCCTAACTCTAACCCTAAACCTCACACTCATCCTAACCCTAACCCTAACCCTAACCCTAAACCTCACCCTCACTATAACCCTCACCCTAACCCTAATCCTAAAACTAACCCTCATCCTAACCCTCACCATAAGCCTAACACTCATCCTCACCCTCAACCTAAACCTAATCCTAACCGTCAACCTAATCCTAACCCTCACCCTCAACATAACCCTTACCGTAACCCTCACCCTAACCCTAAACTTAACCCAAACCCTAACCCTCAACCTAATCCTAACCCTCACCCTCAACCTCACCCTCAGCCTAAACCTAAGCCTAACCCTAAACCTAACCCTAACACACACACTCACCCTCACCCTAACTCTAATCCTAACCCTAACCCTCCCCCTAACTCTCACCGTAAACCTAACCTTAACACTAACACTAACCCTAAACCTCAACCTAACCCTCACCCGAACCGTAATTCTAACCCTGAACCTCACCCTCACCCTAAACCTAACTCTAACCCTAACCCAAACCTAAACCTCACCCTAACACTAACCCTCACCCGCACCTGCACCCTCACTGTAACTTTAAACCTAACCATAACAATAACACTAACCCTAACCAGAACAATCACCCTACCCCTAATCCTCACCCCCACCCTCACCCTCAGCCTAACTATAAGCCTAAGCTTAACCCTCAACCTAACCCTTACACTCACTCTCACCCTAACCCTAACCCTAAACCTAAACTTAAACCTAAACATAACCCTAACGCTAACCTAACCCTAATCCTCATCCTCACACTCACCCTAGCACAATCCCTAAACTTAACCCTCACCCTAACCCTAAGCCTAATCCTCACCCTAAACCTCACACTAACCCTCACCCTAACCCTAACCCTAACCCTCACCCTAACCCTCACACTAGCCCTAATCCTAACCCTAATCCTAACCCTAACCCTCATCCTAACCCTCACCCTAAACCTAACCCTAGACCTCACCCTCACCCTAGCCCTCACCCTAACCCTAATCCTAACCTTAAAGCTCATCCAAACCCTCCACATAACCCTAACCCTAGCCCTCACCCTAAACCTAACCCTCACCATCAATCTCACCCTCAGCCTAACACTAACCTTCGCCCTAACCCTCACATTCACCCTAACAGTAAACCTAATCCTAAACCTAACCCTATCCCTAAATCTCAACCTAAACCACACCCTCACCCTAAACCTAACACTAACCCTAACCCTTAACCATACCCTAACTGTCCCCCTAAACCTAACTCTAACCCTAAACCTCACCCTCACCCTCAACCTCAAAGTAACTCTAACTCTAAAACCATAAACCTCACCATCATCCTCACCCTCACAACAAACTTAACCATAACCATAACACTAACAATAACCCTAATCCTAACCCTAACCCTAACCCTAAGCCTAACTCTCACCCTCCCCCTAACCCTAACCCTATCCCTCACCCTAACCATAAACTTAACCCGAATCCTAACTCTCACCCTAACCCTAACCCTAACCCTCACACTAACCCTAACCCTCAGCCTAACCCTAAGCCTAACCGTAACCCTAACCCTAACCCTCACATTCACCCTCCCCCTACCCTCCCCCTAACCATATATCTAAACCTAAACCTCACCCTCATCCTAACCCTAACCCTAACAATAAACCCCATACTAACCCTAAATTTAAACCTCACCCGCACCCTCACCCTCACCATAACTCTAACCCTAACCCTAACAATAACACTAACCCTAACCCCAACCATCACCCTAACCCTAATGCTCACCCCCACATTCACCCTCACCCTAACCCTAATCCTAAACCTAGCCCTATCCAGAAACCTCAAGCTAAACTTCACCCTCACCCTAACCCTAACACTAACCCTAACCCTAAACCTCACCCTAACTCTCCCCTTAACGATAACTCTAACCATAAACGTCACACTGACCCTCATCCTAACCCTAACCCTAACTCTAAACCTCTCCCTAAACCTCACCCTAACCGTAACCCTCACCCCCATCCTCAACCTCACCGTAACTCTAACCCTAACCCTAACAATAGCACTAATCCTAACCCTAACCATAACCATAACCCTGACCCTCAGCCTCACCCTCACCACTAACTTAACGCTAACCATACCACAAACAATAAACCTAACCCTAACACTAACCATAATACACACACCCAAACTCACCCTCAGCCTAACCCTAAACCTAACCCTAAACCTAACCATAACCCTCACTGTAACTCTAACCCTAACCCAAACACTAACACTAAACCTAACCCTAATCCTCAGCCTCACCCTCACCCTACCCCAAAACCTAACCCTAACCCTCACCCTAAACCTAATCCTAAACCTAACCCTAAACCTAACCCTCACACTCACCCTCTCCCTACCCCTAATCCTAAACCTAACCCTCACCCTAACCCTAACCCTAAACCTAACCCTAACCCTAAACCTAACCAAAACCCTAAACCTAAACCTAACCCTAATCCTCAGCCACACCAACTTAAACCAAACCCTAACCCTAACCCCCACCTAACCCTAAACCTAAACCTAACCATAACCATAATCATAACCCTCATTGTAACTCTAACCCTAACCCTAACCCTAAACCTAAACCTAACCCAACCCTAACCCTAACCCTAACCATAGCCGTCACTGTAACTCTAACCCTAACCCTAAGACTAACAATAAACCTAACCCTAATCCTCAGCCTCACCCTCACCCTACCCCAAAACCTAACCCTAACCCTCACCCTAAACCTAATCCTAAACCTAACCCTAAACTTAACCCTCACACTCACCCTCTCCCTACCCCTAATCCTAAACCTAACCCTCACCCTAACCCTAACCCTAAACCTAACCCTAACCCTAAACGTAACCCAAACCCTAACCCTAAACCTAACCCTAATCCTCAGCCTCACCCTCAACTTAAACCAAACCCTAACCCTAACCCCCACCCTAACCCTAAACCTAAAACTAACCATAACCATAATCATAACCCTCATTGTAACTCTAACCCTAACCCTAACCCTAACCCTAAACCTAACCCTAACCTTAACCTTACCCTAATCATAGCCCTCACTGTAACTCTAACCCTAACCCTAACCCTAACACTAAACCTAACCCTAATCCTCAGCCTCACCCTCACCCTAACCCATACCCTAACCCTAACCCTCACCCTAACCCTAAGCCAAACCCTAACCCTAACCCTAAACCTCACACTCACCCTCACCCTAACCCTAATCATAAACCTAAACCTATCCCTAACCCCAACACTCACATTCAGCCTCAACCTACCCCTCACCCTAACCCTAATCCTAACCCTAAACCTCATCATAACCTTCACAATAACCCTAACCCTAACCCTCACCCTAACCCTAACCATAACCCTCACCTTCATGCTCAGCCAAAGCCTACTTCTAAGCCTAAAGCTAAGCCTAACCCTAACACGAACCCTCACCTTCACCCTAACCCTAACCTTAAACCTAACTCTAACCCTTAACCTCACCTTCACAATAAACCTAACTCTAACCCTAACCCTGAACCTAAACCTCATCCTAAACCTAACCCTCACACACACGCTAAACCTTACCCTAATCCTAATAATTTCACTAAGCCTAACCCTCACCCACACCCTAACTCTCACACTAACCCTAACTCTAACACTAACCCTAACCCTAACCCTCACCCTCAGCTTCACTCTAACCCTAACTCTAACCCTAAACCTCAACCTCAACCTAACCCTAACCCTAAACCTAACGCTAAACCTCACCCTAACCCTAACGCTAAAACTCTAACCCTAAACCTAACGCTAAACCTCACCCTAACCTTAACCCTAAAACTCACCCTCACCCTAGCCCTCACCCTAACCCTAATCCTAACCCTAACACTCATCCAAACCCTCCCCATAACCCTAACCCTAGCCCTAACCCTAACCCTCAAAATCTCCCTCACCCTCAGCCTAACCCTAAGCCTAAACCTAACCCTCACCATAACCCTCACACTCAACCTCTCCCTAACCCTAATCCTAAAGCTAACCCTATCCCTAAACCTCAAACTAAACCTCCCCCTCACCCTAAACCTAACCCTAACCCTAACCCTGAACCTCATCCTAACTGTCCCCCTAACCCTAACTCTCACCCTAAACCTCACCCTCACCCTAATCCTAACCCTAACCCTAAAACTCACCCTAACCCTAACCCTCACCATCACCCAAAACCTCAAAGTAACTCTAACTCTAAACCTAACAATAACACTAAATCTAACCCTAACCCTAACCATAAACCTCACTCTCAGCCTCACCCACACCCGAAACTTAACCCTAACCATAACACTAACAATAACCCTAACCCTAACACTAACCCTAATCCTCACCCCCACCCTCACCCTCAGCCTAAACCAAAGCCAAACCCTAAACCTAACAGTAACCCTAACCCTCACCGTAACCCTAACCCTAAACCTAACCCTAACCCTAAACTTAACCCAAACCCTAACCCTAAACCTCATCCTCACCCTAAAACTCACACTAACCCTAACACAAATCCTCAATCTAACCCTCAACCTCACCCTCAGCCTAGCAATCACCCCAACCCTAACCCTCATCCTCACCCTAAAACTCACACAAACCCTAACACTAATCCTCAATCTAACCCTCACTCTCACCCTAACCCTAACCCTAACCCTCACCCTAAACCTAACTCTCACCCTTACCATAACCCTCACCCTCAGCATAACCCTCACCTTTACCCTTACACTCAACCCTACCCTAACACTCACCCTAACCCTACCCCTCACCCTGACCCTAAACCTCCTCCTAAACCTCACCCTCACCCTAATCCTATCCCTAACCATAACCCTAACACTAAAACTCACCCTATCCCTAACCCTAAACCTCACCCTCAACCTCATGCTCAGCCTAACCCTAAGCCTAGCCTAACCCTTACTCTAATCCACACACTCACCCTAACCTTCACCCTAAACCTAATCCTAACCCTAATTCCCATCCTAAACCTCACCCTAACCCTAACCCTAACCATCAACCTAACCCTAATCCTCACCTCCACCCTCACCCTCACCCTAACCCTAAGCCTAAGCCTAACCCTAAACCTAAGCCTCACACTCACCCTCACCCTCACCCTAATCCTAACCCTAATCCTAACCCTAATCCTGAACATCAACCTAAACCTCACCTTAACCTTAACCCTAACACTAAACGTAACATTAACGCTTGACCTAACCCTCCAACTAACCCTAAATCTAACCCTAAACCTCACGCTCACACTAACTCTAATCCTAACCCTAACCCTAAACCTAATCCTAACCCTAACCCTAACCCACACCCTCACACTCACCCTCACCCTCACCATAACTCTCACCCTAACCCTAATAACACTAATCCTAACCCTAAACGTAACCCTAACCCTAACCCTAATTCTAACACTCACCCTCACCCTAACCATAATCTTAAACATAACCCTCAACCTAACCCTAACCCAAACCCTAACCCTAACCCTAAACCTTACGTAAAACTAACCCTAACCCTCACCCTCACCATAGCCCTCACCCTAACTCTAATGCTAACCCAAACCCTTACTGTAACCCTAAACTTAAACGAACCCTAACTCTCACCCTAACCCTAACCATAACCCTCAACTTAACCCTTAACCTCAAACTCACCCTCATTCTCAGCCTAACCCTAAGCCTAAGCCTAACCCTAACCCTAACCCTAAGACTCACCCTAACCCTTACCCTAATCCTAATCCTAACCCTAAGCCTAACCCTCACCCTCACCCTAATCCTCACCCTAACCCTAATTCTAACACTAAACCTAAACCCAACCCTCAACCTCAGCCTCACCCTTACCCTAACTCTAAACCTAAACCTCACACTCACCCTAAGCCTAACTCTAACCCCAACCCTAACACTAAACCTCACCCTAAACTTAACCCTAACCCTCACCCTCACCATAACCATAACCCTAGCCCTAACCCTAACAATAACCCTCACCCTCAGTTTAACCCTAAACCTAAACCTAACCCTCACCCTAACCCTAATTCTCACCCTCACCGTAACCCTAACCCTCATCCTAAACCTCACCCTAACCATAACCCTAACCCTCACCCTCACCCTAACCCTAACTCTCACCCTCACACTAGCCCTCACCGTAACCCTAATACTAACCCTAATCCTCATACTAACCCTCACCCTAACCCTAACCCTAACCCACACTGTAACCCTAACCCTAACCATCACCCTAACCCTAAACTTACCCGAACCCTAAATCTCACCCTAACCCTACCCCTCTCACCCTAACCCTAACGATCACCCTCACCCTCACAGTAAGCATAAACCTAAGCCTAACCCTAAACCTAACTCTAACCCTCACACTCAACCTAACCCGTTCCCTATATCTAATCCTAACACTAAGCCTTACCCTCACCCTCACCCTAACCCTCACCATAACCCTAACTCTAAGATTATCCCTAAACCTAACCCTCATCCTCAGCCTCACCCTAACCCTAACTCTAACACTAAATCTCAGCTTCATCCTAAACGTAACCCTATCCCTAACCCTAAACCTCACCCTAACCCTAACACTAAACCTCACACTCACCCTAGCCCTCACCCTCACCCTAATCCTAACCCTCACCCTCACCCTAACACCATACTTAACCGAAACTTAAATCTCACCCTAACCCTAACCCTAACCGTCACCCTAACCCTAACCCTCACCCTCATCCTCACCCTCAGCCTAACCCTAAGCCTAAGCCTAACCCTAACCCTAACCTTCACACTCATCCGAACCCTTACACTAATCCTAATCCTAACCCTTATTCTAAAGCTCACCCTCACCCTAACCCTCACCGTAACCCTAACTCTAGCACTAACCCTAAACGTAACCCTCAACTTTACCCTAACTCTAACACTAACCCTAACACTAAAATTCACCCTAACCCTAACCCTATCCCTCACCATCACAGTAACCATAACCTAACCTTAACAATAACCCTAACCTTAAATCTAACCCTCACCCTCACCCTAGCCCTCACCCTAACCCTAATTCTAACCCTCACTCTCACCCTTTTCTTAACTCTCAACCTCAGCCTAAAACTCACCTTTACCCGTACCATCATCCTCACCCTAACCGTCACCCTAACCCTAAACCTCATCCTAACCCTCAACTTAAACTTAAACCTGACCATCACCCTAACCCTAACCCTCACCGTCAACCTCATGCTCAGCCTAACCCTAAGCCTAAGCCTAACGCTCATTCTAACCCTCATCCTCACCCTAGCCCTCACCCTAACCCTAATCCTAACCCGATCCCTCATACTAACCCTCCCCTAACCCTAACCCTAACCATCACCTAACCCTAATCCTCACCCCCAACCTCACCCTCAGCATAACCCTAACCCTAACTCTAACCTGAAACCCTAATTCTCACATACCATCACCATAAATCTAATCCTAATCCTAACCTTAACCCTAACGCTAAACATCAACCTAACCCTCACCCTAACCTTAAGCCTAACACTAATCCTAACCCTAACCCTTGACCTAACCCTCCCCCAACCCTAAATCTAATCCTAAACTCACCATCACCTTAACCCTAATCCTAACCCTAACGCTCACCCTAACCCTCACCCTCACTCTAAACCTAACCCTTATCCTAACCCTCACCCTAACCCTAACCCTAAACCTAAATCTCAGCCAAACACTAAGCCTAACCCTCACCCTCACCCTAGCCCTCACCCTAACCGTAATTCTGACCCTAATCCTCATCCTAACCCCCACCCTAACCCTAACCCTAACCTTCACCCTAATCTTAAGCCTAACCCTAACCCTCAACCTAACCCTAACCTCACGCTCACCGTAACCCTCAGCCTAACCTAAATCTTAAGCCTAAACCTAAACCTAACCTCACACTCACCCTAACCCTTACACTAAACCTAATCCTAACACTAAGGCTAAACCTTACCCACACCTTAAACCTTACAGTAACACTGACCTAACACTAACCCTCACCCTCACCGTAACCCTAACCCTCATCCTCACCCTAAACCTCACACTAACCCTAACCCTAACCCTAATCCTCAATCTAACCCTCACCCTAACCCTAAACCTAACCCTAAACCTAACCCTAACCCTCACCCTTATCTTAACCCTCACCCTCAGCCTAAACCTCAACTTCACCCTTACCAACATCCTCCCCCTAACCCTCACCCTAACCCTAAACCTCATCCTAACCCTCACCCTAAACGTAATCCTAACCATCACCCTAACCCTAAAACTCACCCTCAACCTCTTGCTCAGCATAACCCTAAGCCTAAGCCTGCCCCTAACCCTAACCCTCACACTCACCCTAATCCTTACTCGAATCCTAATCCTAACACTAAGCGTAACCCTCACCCTCACAATAACCCTCACCGTAACCCTAACTCTAACACTAACCCTAACACTAACCCTCACCCTCAGCCTCAACCTAACCCTACCTCTAACCCTAAACCTCACCCTCATCCTAACCCCAACCCTAAACCTAACCCTAAACCTCAACCTAACCCAAACCCTAAACCTCACCCTCACCCTAGCCCTCACCCTAAACCTAATGCTAAACCTAACCCTCATCCTAACCCTCACCCTAACACTAACCATAACACTCATCCTCACACTCACCCTAACCCTAAACCTAACCCTAACACTCCACCTAACCCTAACCCTCACCCTCACTGTAACCGTTACCCTAACCCTCACAGTAACCCTAAACTTAACCCGAACCCTAACTCTCACCCTAACCCTAACCCTAACTCTCACCCTAACACTAACCTTCACCCTCACCCTCACTCTCAGCCTAACCCTAAGCCTAAGCCTAACCCTAACGCAACCCTCACACTCACCCAAACCCTTACACTAATCCTAATCCCAAACCTAAGCCTAAACCTCACCCACTCCCTCACCCTCACTCTAACACTCACCCCAATCCTAATTCTAAGACTAACCCTAAACCTAACCCTCAACCTCAGCCTCAACCTTACCCTAACTCTAACCCTAAACCTCACTTTCACCCTATCCCTAACTCTAACTGTGACCCTAACACTAAACCTCACCCTAATCCTAACCCGAACCCTCACACTCACGCTCAACCTAAACCTAAGCCTAAGCCTAACCCTTACTCTAACCCTCAACCTCACCATAGCCCTCACCGTAAACCTAATCCTAAACCTTTTCCTCATCCTAACCCTTACCCTAACCCTAATCCTAACCATCACCCAACCCTAATCCTCACAACCAACCTCACCCTCAGCCTAACCCTAAGCCTAAGCATAACATAAACCTCAACCTAACCCTCACCAAAACCTTAAACCTAACACTGAACCTAACACTAACCCTCGACCTAACCCTCCCCCTAACCCTAAACTTAACCCTAAAACTCACCCTCACCCTAACCCAAATCCTAAACCTAACCCTAACCCTCAGCCTCACTATTACCCTAACCCTCAACTTAACCCTAACCGAAACCCTAACCCTAACCCTAAACCTTACCCTAACACTAACTCTAATCCTCACCATCACCCTAGCCCTCACCCTAACCCTTATCCTAACCCTAAACCTCACCCTAACCATAAACATAACCGAACCCTAAATCTCAACCTAACCCTAAACCTAACCCTCACCTTAACCCTAACCCTCACACTCACCCGAACCATTACACTAAACCTAAACCTAAACCTAAGCCTAACCCTCACACTCACTCTCACCCTCACCCCAACCCTCACCCAAACCCTAACTCTAACACTAACCCTAAACTTAACCCTCAACCTCAGCCTCACCCTTACCCTAACTCTAACCCTAAACCTCAACCTCACCCTAACCCTAACTCTAACCCTAACCCTAACACTAAACCTCACCCTAACCCTAACCCTAACCCTCACCCTCACACTAACGGTAACCCTAACCCTAACCATAACAGTAACCCTAACCCTAATACTAACCCTCACCCTAACCATAGCCCTCACCCTAACATTAACCCTCACCCTAACACTTACCCTCAACCTAACACTAACCCTAACCCTAACACTAAATCTCCCACTAACCCTAACCCTCACCCTAATCCTAAACCTCACCCTAATGCTAAACCTAACTCTAACCCTCACCCTGACCCTAGCCTTCACCCTAAACCTAATTCTAACCCTCAGTCTCACCCTAACCCTAACCCTCATCCTCACCCTATACCTCACACAAACCCTATCCCTAAACCTAATCATCAATCTAACCCTCACCCTAAGCCTTACCCTAACCCAAAACCTAACCCTAAACCTCACCCTAACCCTAACCCTAAACCACATCCTCACCCTAGCCATCACCCTAACCCTAATCCTAACCCTAACCCTCACCCTAACACTAACCCTAACCCTAACCCTCACCCTCACCCTCACACTAACCCTTAACCTAACACTAAACCTCAACCTAACCCTAACCCTCACCCTCACTATAACCGTTACCCTAACCCTAACCCTAACCCAAAACTTAACCCGAAACCTAACTCTCAACCTAACCCTGAACCTAATCCTCACCCTAACCCTCACCCTCACCCTCAGCCTAACACTAAGCCTAACTCAATCTCTAACCCTAACCCTCATCGTATCGCTCACCCTAACCCTAACCCTAATCCTAATGCTAACCCTAACCCTAAAACTCACCCTCACCTAACCCTCAACTTAAGCCTAATCCTAACATTAATCCTAACCCTAACCCTAACCCTAAACCTCAGCCTAAACCCTAAAAATCACACTAACGCTCACACTAATCCTCAACCTAACCCTCAACCTAACATTAACCCTAACACTAACCATAACATTAACGCTCGACCTAACCCTTCAACTAACCCTAAATGTAAACCTAAACCTCCCCCTCACACTAACCCTAATCCTAAACTTAACACTAAACCTCCCCCTAACCCTAAACCTCACCCTCACCCTCACCCTCACCATAACTCTAACCCTAACCTTAACAATAACACAAATCCTAACCCTAAACCTAACACTTACCCTAACCCTAATCCTAACACTCACCCTCTACCTAACCATAATCTTAACCCTAACCCTCAACCTAACCCTAAACCTCACTCTCACCTTAACCCTAACCCTCATCCTAACCCTAACCTAAACCCTAACCCTAACGATAAACCTTACCCTAACGCTAACCCTAACCCTCAACCTCACCCTGGCCCTCACTCTAACACTAATCCAAACCCTAACCCTCACCCTAACCCTAAACATAATAAAACTTTAACTCTCACCCTAACACTAACCCTAACCTTCACCGTAACCCTAACCCTCACCCTCACCCTCACTCTCAGTCTAACCCTAAGCCTAAGCCTAACTCTAACCCTAAACATCACACTCAACCTAACCCTTACCCTAATCCGAATCCTAACACTAAGCCTAAGCCTAACCTTCATGCTCAAACTCACCCTAATCCTAACCCTCACCCTAACTTTAACTCAAACACTAACCCTAACCCTAACCCTCAAACTCGTCCCCACCCTTACCCTAACTCTAAATCTAAACCTCACCCTCACCCTAACTCTAAACCTAACCCTAAACTTGACCCTAACCCTAACACTAAACCTCACTCTCAACCAAGCAGTCACTCTAACCCTAATCCTAACACTAACCCTCATCCTAACCCTCCTCATAACCCTAATCCTAAACCTCACCCTCATCCTAACCCTCACCCTAAACTTCACCCTAACCCTAACACTAACCCTAACCCTAACCCTAACCCTCCACATAACCCTCACCCTAACCCTAACTCTAAACCTCACGCTCACCCTAACCCTAACTCTAACCCTAACCCAAAACCTAAACCTGACCCTAATCCTAAACAATGACGCTCACCCTTACTCTCAACATTACCTTAACCCAAAACCTAACCCTAACAATAACCCTAACCCTAATCCTAACCCTCACCCTAACCAAAAACCTCACCGTAACCCATACCCTAACCCAAACACTAACCCTCACAGTAACCCTAACCCTAACCTCACCCTATTCTTAACTCTAACCCTAACCCTAACACAAAAAACCTCAACCTAACCCTAACCCTAACCCTCACCCTCAACTTCAACATAACCGTAACCCTAAAAAAAACCCTAACCCTAACCCTAATCCTAACCCTCACTCTCACCCTAAACCTAACACTCACCCTAACCCTAACCCTCACCCTTAATGTAACCCTAACCCTCATCTGAACACTCACCCTCACCCTAACCCTAAATCTCACCCTAACCCTAAACCTACCCCTAACCCTCAACCTAACTCTAACCCTCACACTCAACGTAAACCTAACCCTAACCCTCACCCTAACTCGAAACTTATCCTGAACCCTAACTCCCACCCTAATCCTCACCCTCACGCTCACACTCAATGTAACCCTAAGCCTAACGCTAACCCTAACCATAACCCTCACACTCACCCTAACCCTAACCCTAACCCTAACCATAAACCTCACCTTAACTTAACCCTAAACATCACCCGCACCCTAGCCATGACCCTAACCCTAATCCTAACATTAACCCACATCCTAACCCACTCCATAACCCTAACCCTAACCCAAACAATAACCCTAAAGCTCAAGCTCACCCTTGGCCCAAACCTAAGCCTAACCCTAAGCATAACCCTAAAAGTAACCACAACCCTTACACTCATTCTGCACCCTAACCCTCACCGTTACTCTAACCCAAACACTAACCCTAACCCTAAACCACACCCTTACCCTATACCTAACCCTAACCCTAACCCTCATCCTCACCCTAACCCTTACACTAAACCTAACCCTAACCCTCACCCTAACTGTCACCCTACCTTATATCTAACCCTAAACCTCACCCTCACCCTCATCCTAACCCTAACCCTAACCCTAAACCCCACCCTAACCATAACCCTAAACCTCACCCGCACCCTCACCCTCACCCTAACACTAATGCTAACCCTAAAAATAACACTACCCCAACCCTAACCATCACCCGAACCCTAATCCTCACCCCACCCTCACCCTCAGCCTATACCTAAGCCTAAGCCTAACCTTTACCCTAACCCTCACACTCATGCTCACCCTAACCCTAATCCTAAACCTATCCATATCCCTAAACCTCAACCTAACCCTCACCCTCACCCTAAAACTAACACTAACCCTAAACCTAAACCTCACCCTAACCCTCCCGCTCACCCTAACTCTAACCCTAAAGCTCAACCTCACCATAAACCTAACCCTAACCCTTACTCTAAACCTCACCCTAACCCTAACCCAAACCCTCAACCTCAACCTCACCGTAACACTAACTCTAACCCTAACAATAAAACTAACCCTAACGCTAAACCTAACCCTAACCCTAATCCTCAACCCCACACGCACCCTCAGCCTAAACCTAACCCTAACCCTAACACTAACACTAACCCTAAACCTAAACCTCACCCTAACCCTAACCATAAACCTCACCCTCAACCTAGCCCTCACCCTAACCCTAATCCTAACCCTAACCCTCATCCTAACACTCCCCATAACCCTAAACCTAACCCTTACCCTCAACCTAACCCTCACCCTAACCCTAACCCTAACCCTAACACTAACCGTAATCCTAACCCTCAACCTAACCATCACCCTAACCCTAACTATAACCCTAAACCTCACCCTCACCCTAACCCTAACTCTAACCCTTACCCAAACCCTAAACCTCACTTTAACCCTAAACCCTAACCCTCACCCTTACCTTCACTTGTTAGGGTTAGGTTTAGGGTTACGGTTAGTAACCCTAAACCTAACCCTAACAATAACCATAACCCTAATCCTAACCCTCACCCTAACCACAACCCTCACCGTAACCCATACCCTAACCCAAACACTAACCCTCACACTAACCCTAACCCTAACCTCACCCTAACCATAACTCTAACCTTAACCCTAACACTAAAAACCTCAACCTAACCCTAACCCTAATCCTCACCCTCAACCTCACCATAACCGTAACCCTAACAATAACCCTAACCCTAAAACTAAAACTAACCCTCACTGTCACCCTAACCCTAAACCGAAACTTAACCCTCACCCTAACCTAACTCTCACACTTACTGTAACCCTAACCCTCATGCTAACCCTCACCCTAACCACAACCCTCACCGTAACACATAACCTAACCCCAAAACTAACCCTCACACTAACCCTATCACTAACCTCACCCTAACACTAACTCTAACCCTAACGCTAACATTAAAAACCTCAACGTAACCCTAACCCTCATTCTCACCCTCACCCTCACCATACCCATAACCCTAACAATAACCCTAACCCTAACCCTAATCCTAACACTCACCCTCATCCTAACCTTAAACCTAACCCTAAACCTCACCCTAACACTAACCCTCACCCTTACCGTAACCCTTACCCTCACCTAACCCTCACTCTATATCTAACCATAAACCTAAACCTAACCCTAACACTAACCCTCACCCTCACCCTCAACCTAGCCCTCAACCTAACCCTAATCCTAACCCTAATCCTCATCCTAACCCTCACCCTAACCCTAAACCTAAACCTCACCCTAAGCCTAACCCTAACCCTAACCCTCAAGCTAAGTCTAACCCTCACACTCAATGTAAACCTAACCCTAACCCTCAACTTAACCCTAAACTTAACCTGAACCCTAACTCTCACCATAACCCTAACCCTCACCCTCACCCTCAGTGTAACCCCAAGCCTAACCGTAACCCTAACCCTAACACTCACACTCACCCTAACCCTTACCCTAATGCTAATCCTAACCCTAACCCTAACCCTCACCCTCAGCCTCACCTTAACCCTAACTCTAAACCTAAACCTCAACCTCACCCTAACCCTAACCCTAAACCTAACCCTAAACCTCACCCTAAACTAACCCTAAACCTCACCCACACCCTAGCCATTACCCTAACCCTAATCCTAACACTAACCCTCATCCTAACCCTCCCCATAACCTTAACCCTAAACCTCACCTTCAACCTAGCCCTCACCCTAAACCTAATCCTAAACCTAATACTCATCCTAACCCTCAGACTAACCCTAACCCTAACTCTCACCCTCACCCTCACACTAACCATAACCCTAACCCTCAACCTAACCCTAACCCTCACTCTCACTGTAAACATTACCCTAACCCTCACGCTAACCCTAAACATAACCCGAGCTCTAACTCTCACCCTAACCCTGACCCTAACGTCACCCTAACCCTAACCCTCAACCTCACCATCACCCTCAGCCTAAACCTAAGCCTAAGCCTATCCTTAACCCTAACCCTCATCCTATCCCTTACCCTAACCCTAACCCTAATCCTAATCGTAACACTAACCCTAAACCTCACCCTCAACCTAACCCTCAACTTAAGCCTAACACTAACATTAATCCTAACACTTACCCTAGCGCTAAACCTCATCCTAAACCCTAAACCTCACACTAACCCTCACACTAATCCTCAACCGAAACCTCACCCTAAACTTAACCCTAACACTAACCTTAACATTAACACTCGACCTAACCCTACAACCAACCCTAAATCTAACCCTAAACCGCCCCCTCATCCTAACCCTAATCCTAACCCCAGCCCTAAAAATCACTCTAACCCTAAACCTCACCCTCAACCTCACCCTCACCCTCACCATAACTCTAACCCTAACCCTAACAATAACACTAATCCTAACCCTAAAGCTAACCCTAACCCTAACTGTAATTCTAACACTCACCCTCTTGCTAACCCTAATCCTAACCCTAACCCTCAACCAAACCCTAACCCTCACCCTCACAGTAACCCTAACCCTCATCCTAACCCTAACACAAATCCTAACCCTAAACCTAAACCTTACCCTAACACTAACCCTAACCATCACCCTCACCCTAGGCCTCACTCTAACCCTAATCCTAACCCTAACACTCACCCTAACCCTAACCATAATCGAACCCTAACTCTCACCCTAAACCTAACCCTAACTTTCACCCTAAACCTAACCATCACCCTCACCCTCACTCTCAGCTTAACCCTAAGCCTAAGCCTAACCCTAACCCTAACAATCACACTGACCCTAACCCTTACCCTAATCTGAATCCTAAACCTAAGCCTAACCCTCACCCTCACCCTCAGCCTAATCCTAACCCTCACCCTAAACCTAACTCTAACACTAACCCTAACCCTCAACCTCAGCCTCACCCTTAACCTAACTTTAAACCTAAACCTCAACCTTACCCAAACCCTATCCCTAACCCTCACACTAAACCTTCTCAAAACCCTAAAACTAAACCTCACCCTCAACCTAACTCTCACCCTAACCCTAACTCTAACTCTAAACCTCACCCTCACCCTAACCCTAACTCTAACCCTAACCCAAAACCTAAACCTGACCCTAACCCTAAACCCTAATGCTCACCCTTACTCTCAACGTTACCTTAACCCAAAACCTAACCCTAACAATAACCCTAACCCTTATCCTAACCCTCACCCTAACCACAGCACTCACCGTAACCCATATCCTAACCCAAAAACTAACCCTCACAGTAACACTAACCCTACCCTCACCCTAACCCTAACTCTAACCCTAAACCTAACACAAAAAACCTCAACCTAACCCTAAACCTAACCCTCACCCTCACCCTCACCGTAACTGTAACCCTAAAAATAACCCTAACCCTAACCCTAATCCTACCCCTCACCCTCACCCTAACCCTAAACCTAACCCTAACCCTCACCCTAACCCTAACCCTCACCCTTACAGTAAACCTAACCCTCATCCTAACCTTCAACCTAAACGTAACCCTAACCCTAAACCTCACCCTAACACTAACCCTAACCCTCACCCTGACACTGGCCCTCACCCTAACCCTAATCCTAACCCTAATCCTAATCCTAACCCTCACCCTAACCTTGACCATAATCATCACCCTAACCCTAAACATAACCCTAAACCTGACCCTAACCCTAACCCTCACCCTTAGTTTAACCCTTACCCTCATCCTAACCCTCACCCTAACTCTAATCCTAATCCTCATCCTAACCCTCACCCTAACCCTAACCCTCAACCTAACTCTAACCCTCACACTCAACGTAAACCTAACCCTAACCCTCAACCTAACCCTAAACTTAACCTGAACCCTAACTCTCATCCCAAACCTAAACCTCACCCTCACCCTCACCCTCAGTGTATCCCTAAGCCTAAACCTAACCCTAACCCTAACACTCACACTCACCCTAACACCCTAATCCTAATCCTAACCCTAACCCTAACCCTCACCCTCAGCCTCACCTTAACCCTAACTCTAACCCTAAACCTTAACCTCACCTTAATCCTAACCCTAACCCTAACCCTAAACCTCACCCTAACCTAACCCTAAACCTCACCCTCACACTAGCCATCACCCTAACCCTAATCCAAACATTAACCCTCATCCTATCCCTCCACATAACCCTAACTCTAACCGTCACCCTAACCCTAAACCTCAACCTCACCCTTAGCCTAACCCTATGCCTAAACGTAAGCCTAACCCTAAACCTAACCCTAAACCTCACACTCATCTGCACCCTCAACCTCACCGTAACTCTAACCCTAACCCTTACCTAAACCCTAAACCTCACCCCTACCCTAACCCTAACCCCATCCCAAACCCTAACCCTCATCCTTACCCTAACCCTAACACTAAACCTAACCCTAACCCTCACCCGAACCCTCCCCCTAACAATAACCCGAACAGTCACCCTAACCCTAATCCTCACCCCCACCCTCACCCTAAGCCTAACCATAAGCCTAAGCCAAACCCTCACCCAAACCCTCACACTCCCCCTCACCCTAACCCTAATCCTAAACCTAACCCTGTCCCTAAACTTCAAACTAACCCTCAACCTCACCCTAACTCTAACACTAACCTTAACTCTAAACCTCACCCTAACCCTCCCCCTAACCCTAACTCTAACCCTAAATATCACCCTCACCCTAACCCTAACCAAAACCCTCAGCCTAAACCTCACCCTAATCCTAACTTCACCCTCACCTTCAAACTCACCGTAACTCTAACCCTAACCCTAACAATAACACTAACCCTAACCCTAACCCTAACTCTAACCATAACCCTCACATTCAGCCTCACCCTCACTGCAAACTTAACCCTAATTATAACACTAAAAATTACCCTAACCCTAAGCCTAACCAAACTCTAAATCTAATCCTAACCCCCACCCTCAGCCTCAGCCTAACACTAAGCCTAAACCTAACCTTAAACCTAAACCTAATCCTCATCCTCAGCCTCAACCTAACCCAAACCCTAAACCTAACACTCACCCTAACTCTAAGCCTAACCCTAACCCTAACCCTCACACTCACCCTCAAACTAACCCTAATCCTAAACCTAACCCAATCCCTGACCCTAACCCTCACCCTAACCCTCACCCTAGCGCTCACCCTAAACCTAACCATAACACTTACCCTCACCTTAACCATTACCCTAACACTCACTCTAACCCTAAACTTAACTCAAACCCTAACTCTCACCCTAACCCTAACCCTAACACTCACCCTAACCCTAACCATCAACCTTACCGTAACCCTCACACTCAGCCTAACCGTCATGTTTCCCCTTACCGTCACCCCTACCCTAACCCTCACCATAACCCTCACACTCACCCTAACCCTCACCCTAAAACTAACTCTACCCCTAAACCTCACCCTCACCCTAACCATAACTCTAACCCTAACCCTAACACTAAACCTCACCCTAACTGTAACCCTACCCCATGACTCACACTCACCCTAAACAGAACCATAATCCTAATCCTAACCCTAAACCTAACCCGAACCCTCACGCTCAGCCTCACCCTAACCCTAATTATAACCCTAAACCTCACACTGACCCTAACCCTAATCCTAAAACTGACCCTCACCGTAACCGAAACCCTAAACCTAACCCTAAACTTATCCCTAACCCTAGCCCTAACCCAACCCCTAACTCTCACCCTAACCCTAACCCTAACACTGACCCTAACCCTAAACCTCACCCTAACTCTAACACTAACTGTAAACCTCACCATCATCCTAACCATCACTCTAACCCTAACACAAACACTAAACCTTACCCTAACCCTAACCCTAAAATTCACCCTCACCTCACCGTAACCAAAACCCTAAACCTAAACCTATCAATAACCCTAACACTAATCCTAACCCTCCCCCTAACCATAACCCTCATCCTAACCCCAACACTCACCCTAAAACTTACCCTCACCCTAACACTAACCCTAACCCTAAAACTAACCCTCACACTAACCCCAACCATAACCCTAACCCTAAACCTCAAACTAACCCTCACCCTCAGCCTAACTCTAACACTAACCCTATCCCTAACCCTCCTCCTAACCCTATATCTAACCCTAAACCTCACCCTCACACTAACCCTAACCCTAACCCTAAACCATACACTAACCCTAACCCTACCCCTCACCCGCACCCTCACCCTCACCGTAACTCTAACCCTAACCTTAACAGTAAAACTAACCCTAACCCAAACCATCACCCTAACCCTAATCCTCACCTCCACCCTCACCCTCAGCCTAACCCTAAGCCTAAGCCTCAACCTCACCCTGTCACACTCACCCTCACCCTACCCCTAATACTAAATCTATCCCTATCCCTAAACCTCAACCTAACCCTCACCCTCCCCGTAACCCTAACACTAAACCTCAACCTAAATCTCACCCTCACCCTCACTCTCAATCTCACCATAACTCTAAACCTAACCCTAAATCTAACACTAACCCTAACCCTAACCATAAACATAACCATAACCCTCACATTCAGAATCACCCTCAGCTCCAACTTAACCCTAACCATAACACTAACAATAACCTTAATCCTAAACCTAACACTAATCCTCAACCCCACCCTCACCCTCAGCCGAATCCTAAGCCTAACCCTAAGCCTAAACCTAACCCTAACCCTAATTGTAACCCTAAACCTAACCCTAAACCTAACCCTAATCCTCAGCCTCACCCTCACCCTAACCAACACCCTAACCCTAACCCTCACCCTAACCCTAAGCCTAACCATAACCCTGACCCTCACAATCACCCTCAACCTAACCCTAAACCTAAACCTAACCATATCCCTAAACTTAACCCTCACCCTAACCCTCACCCTAACACTAATCCTAACCCTAAACCTCATCCTAACACTCACCCTAACCCTAACCCTAACCCTCACCCTAACCCTAAACCTAACCTTTAACCTCAATCTAGGCCTAAGCCTAAGCCTAAGCCTAAATCTAACCCAAACATTCAACATAACGCTAACCCTAACTCTAAGCTTAAACCTCACTCTCACACTAACCCTAACTCTAACCCTTACCCTAAACCTAAACCTCATCCTAACACTAATCCTAAACCTCACCCTCACCCTCACTGTAACCGTAACCCAAACCCTAACACTACCAATAACCCTAATCCTAACCCTAACCCTCAACCTAACCCTAACCCTAACCCTAACCCTCACCCTAACACTTACCCTCACCCTAACACTAACACTAACTCTAACACTAACCCTCACACTAACCCTAACAATCACCCTGACTCTAAAACTCACCCTAAACCTAAACCTAACCCTCACCTTCATCCTAGCCTTCACAATAACCCTAATCCTCATCCTCACCCTAAACCTCACACTAACTCTAACACTAATCCTCAAGCTAACCCTCACCCACACACTTCCCCTAACCCTAACCATCACTCTAAACCTAACCCTCACCCCACTGTAACCCTCACCCTCAGCCTAAACCTCAAGTTTACCCTTACCATCACGCCCATGCTAACACTTACCCTAAACATAACCCTCACCCTAATCCTCACCATAAGCCTAATTCCACCCCAAAACCTCATGCTCACCCTAACTCTAACCCTAACCCTAACCCTAACCCTAATCCTCATCCTAACCCTAAACCTCACACTAACCCTAACCCTAAACCTCAATTTAACTCTCACCCTGACCCTAATCCTAACCCTAACCCTAACCCTAAACCTAACCCTAACACTCACCATTATCTTAATCCTCACCCTCAGCCTAAACCTCACCTTTACCCTTACTATCATCCTCACCCTAAACCTCCCCCTAACCCTAAACCTCATTGTAACCCTCACCCTTGCCATAAAACCAACCATCACCCTAACGCTAACCCTCAACCGCAACCTCACCCTCATCCTAACCCTAAGCCTAAGCCTAAACCTTACCATAATCGTCACCCTCATCCTAGCCCTCACTCTAACCCTAATCCAAACCCTAACCCTCATCCTAACCAACACTCTAAACCTAATCCTAACCCTCGTCATCACCCTCACCCTAACCCTCATCCTAACCCTAAGCCTCAACCTAATCATAACCCTCACCCTCACAGTAACTCTTTTCCTGACACTCACCGTAACCCTAAACTTAACCCGAAACCTAATTCTCACCCTAAACCTAACACTAACCCTCACCCTAACCCTAACCCTAAACTTCATCCTCACCCTAGCACTCACCCTAACCATAAGCCTAAACCTAACCCTAACCCAGACACTTATCCCAATCCTAAACCTAAACCTAAGCCTAAGCTTATCCCTTACCCTAAACTTCACCCTCACCCTAACACTAATCCTAATCCTCACCCTAACCCTAACCCTAAACCTCCCCCTAACTCTCACCCTAACCCTAACACTAACACTAACCCTAACCCTAACCCTCCACCTAACCCTCACCCTAACCCTAACTCTAACTCTAAACCTCACCCTCAATCTAAACCTCACCCTAACCTTAACCCTAACACTCACCCTCAACCCGCACCATAACCATAACCTTAAACTAAACCCTAACAATAACTCTAACCCTAATCTTAACCCTCACCCTAACCATAACCCTCACCCTAACCCTAAACCTAAACCTCACCCTCACCCTAGCTCTCACCCTAACCCTAATCCTAACCCTAACACTCATCCTAATCCTCCCCCTAACCCTTACTCTAACCCTCACCGTAACCCTAACCCTCACCCTCAAACACACCCTCAGCCTAAACCTAAGCCTAACCATAAACCTAACCCTAACACATACACGCACAATCACCTTGACACTAATCCTAACTGTAACCATAACCCTAACCCTACCAGTAACTCTCAACCTAACCCTAACCCTAACACTAACCCTAACCCTAACCCTCAACCTCACCCTAATCTTAAACCTAACTCTAACCCTAACCCAAACCCTAAACCTCAACCTAACCCTAACTCTAACCCTCACCCTCACCCTAAACCTCACACTAACGCTAAACCTTATCCTCAATCTACCCTCACCCTAACCCTAAAACTAACCCTAACCCTCACCCTTATCTTAACCCTCAACCTCAGCCTAAACTTCACCTTTACCCTTACCATCATCCTCACCTTAACCCTCACCCTAACCCTAAACCTCATCCTAACCCTCACCCTAACAGTAAAAGTAACCCTCACCATAACCATAACCCTCAACCTCAACCTCACCCTCAGCCTAACCCTAAGCCTAACCCTAAACCTAACCTTAACACACAAACGCACCCTCAACCTGACCCTAATCCTAACCCTAACCCTAACCCTTACACTCCCCGTAACTATCACCCTAACCCTAATCCTAACACTAACCCTAACCCTCAGCCTCACTCTCACCCTAACCCTAAGCCTAACACTAAACCTAACCCTAACACACAAACGCACCCTCACCCTGACCCTAATCCTAACCCTAACCCTAACCCTTACACTCCCCGTAACTCTCACCCTAACCCTAACCCTAACACTAACCCTAACCCTCAGCCTCACTCTCACCCTAACCCTAATCCTAACCCTCATCCTAATCCTCCCCCTAACCCTTACACTAAACCTCACCCTAACCCTAACCCTCAAACTCAACCTCACCCTTAGCCTAAACATTAGCCTAAACCTAAAACTAAACCTAACACACACACTCAACCTCACCCTAACCCTAATCCTAACCCTAACCTTCCCCCTCACCCTCACCGTCAGTGTAAACCTAAGCCTAACCCTAAACATAACACAAACCTAACCCTTACCCAAATCCTAATCCTAACCCTAACCCTAAGCCTCACCCTCAGCCTCACCTTTACCCTAACTCTAACCCTATATTTCACACTCACCTTAACCCTAACCCTAACCCTAACCCTAAACCTCATCCTAACCCTCCCTATAACCCTAACCCTAACCCTCAACCTAACCCTAACCCTGAAACTCACCTTCAACCTCAGCCTAAACCTAAGTCTAAACCTAAAACTAAACCTAACACACTCACTCACCCTCAACCTAACCCTAATCCTAACCCTAACATTCACCCTCACCCTCACCCTCAGTATAAACCTAAGTCTAACCCTAACCCTAACCATCACACTCAACCTAACCATTATTTTAATCCTAATCCTAAACCTAACCCTAAGCCTCACCCTCAGCCTCACCTTTACCTTAACTCTAACTCTATACCTCATACTCACCATAACCATAACCCTAACCCTAACACTAAACCTCACCCTAACACTAACCCTAAATCTCAACCTCAGCCTAGCCCTAACCATAACCCTAATCCTAACCCTAACCCTCATCCTAACCCTCCCAATAACCCTAACCCTAACCCTCACCCTAACCCTAACCCTCAAACTCACCCTGAACCTCAGCCTAACCCTAAGCCTAACCCTAAACCTATACCTAACACACACACTCACCCTCACTCTAACCCTGATCCTGTCCCTAACCCTAACCCTAACCCTAACCCTCCCCATAACTATCACCCTAAACCTAACACTAAAACTAAACCTTACCCTAACCCTCAACCTAAACCTCACCCTAACCCTAACTCTAACCCTAAACCTCACCCTCATTCTAACACTAACTCTAACCCTAACCCAAACCCTAAACCTCACCCTAACACTAACCCTAACACTAACACACACTCTCACCCTCATTCTAATGCAAGCCTAACCCTAACCCTATCCCTCACAGTCACCCTAAACCTAACCCTAAACCTCAACCTAACCCTCACCCTCACCCTCAACCTCAGCCTAACACTAATCCTACTCCTAACCCTAACCACAAGCCTCACCCTCAACCTAACCCTCACCTTAAGCCTAACCCTAACATTAATCCTAACCCTAACCCTCACCCTCAGCCTCACCCTAAATCTAACTCTAACACTAAACCTCACCCTGACCCTAACCCTAACCCTAACCATATCCCTAAACCTCATCCTAGCCCTAACCCTAACACTCACCCTCACCATAACCTTAACCCTAACCCTAAAGCTAAAATAACCCTAACCCTAACCCTAAACCTCACCCTAAACATAACCCTCACCCTAACGCTAACCCTCACCATAACGCTTAACCTAACCTAACACTAACCCTAACCTTAACACTAAACCTCACACTAACCCTAACCATCACCCTAACCCTAAACCTCACCCTAACACTAACCCTAAACCTCACCCTCTCCCTAGACCTCGCCCTAACCCTAACCCTAATTCTCACCCTAAACTGCACACTAACCCAAACACTAATCCTCAATCTAACCATCACCCTCAACCTATCCCTAACTCTCACCCTCACCCTAACCCTAACCCTCACCCTAACCCTAACCCTCAACCTCACCCTCACCCTCAGGCTTACCCTAAGCCTAACCCTAACCCTAACGCTCACACTAACCCTAACCCTTACCCTAAACCTAAGCCTAACCCTCACCTTCAACCTAACCCTAAATCTAACCCTAACCCTAACCCTCATCCTCACCCTAACCCTCAGCCTTACCCTAAGCCTAACCCTAACCCTAACGCTCACACTAACCCTAACCCTTACCCTAAACCTAAGCCTAACCCTAAGCCTAACCCTCACCTTCAGCCTAACCCTAAATCTAACACTAACCCTAAACCTCACCCTCACCCTAACCCTCAACCTTACCATTACCCTCAACCTCAGCCTAACCCTGAACTTTACACTTATCGTCAATCCCACCCTAACCCTCACTCTAACTCTAACACTCACCCTAACCCTAACTCTACCCCGAAACCTCACACTCACCCTAACCCTAACTCTAACACTAACCCTAACACTAACCCTCACCCTAACCCTAACACTAACCATCACCCTAACCCTAATCCTCACCACCACCCTCACCCTAAGCCTAACCACAAGCCTAAGCCTAAGCCTAACCCTACACCTCACACTCACCCTCACCCTAACCCTAACCTTAACCCTAATCCTAAACATCAACCTAACCCTCAACCTAACCTTAACCCTAACACTTACCCTAAACCTAACCCTCCACCTAACCCTCCAACTAAAAATAAGTCTAACCATAAACCTAACACTCACCATAACACTAATCCTAGGCCTAAACCTAAACCTCACACTAACCCTAACACTCACCCTCACCTCACCCCAATCCTAACCCTAACCCTCACCCTAAACCTTACCCTCACCCTCACCGGAACCCTTACCCTCATCCTTACCCTCACCCTAACCCTAACCCTAAACATTAACATAAAACTAACCCTAATCCTCACCTTCACCCTAGCCCTGACCCTAAACCTACTCGTAAATCTAATCCTCATCCTAACCCTCACCCTAACTCTTAGCCTAACTCTAACCCTAACCATAACCCCAAAACTCACTCTAACCCTAACACTAACCTTACCACTAACACTAACCCTAAACCTAACCGTAAACCTAACCGTAAACCTAACCCTAATCCTCAGCCTCACCGACACACTAACCCAAACCCTAACCTTAACCGTCATCCTAACTCTAAGCCTAACCCTAACCCTAATCCTAACCCTCACACTCACCCTCACCCTAACCCTAATCCTAAACCTAACCCTATCCCTAACCCTAACCCTCACCCTAACCGTCAGCCTAGTCCTCACCCTTACACTTATCCTAACCCTAATCGTCACCCTAAACATAACCCTCACCCTAACCCTAACCCTCTCCCTAAGACTTACCCTCACCCTAACACTAAACCTAACCGTAACACTAACACTCACACTAACCCTAAACATCACCCTAACACTAACACTCACCCTAAGTCTAACCCTAACCCTCACCCTCACCCTATCCTTCACCCTAAACCTAACCCTCATCCTCACCATAAACCTCACTCTAAACCTAACCCTCACACTAACCCTAACTCTACCACTAACAATAACACTAATCCTAACCCTAAACCTAACCTGAACCCTAACCCTAAAGCCAACACTCAACCTCTCCCTAACCCTAACCCTCACCCTAACCCTAAATGTTCCCCTAAACCTCACCCTCACCCTAACCCTAACTCTAACCCTAACCCTAACACTAAACCTCATTGTAACCCTAAACCGAACCCTTACCCTCACTTTAAACGTAACCCTAACCCAAAACCTAACAATAACCCTAACCCTAACCCTAACCCTCACCCTAAACATAACACGTACCCTAACCTTAACCCTCACCCTAAAACTAACCCTAACCCTCACCCTTATCTTAACCCTCACCGTCAGCCTAAACCTCACCTTTACCCTTACCTTCATCCTCACCCTAACCCTATACCTCATCCTAACCCTCGCCCTAAGCATAAACCTAACCATCATCCTAAACCTAACCCTCACCCTCACCCTAGGCCTCAACCTAACCCTAATCCTAATCCTAACCCTCATCCTAACCCTCACCTTAACCCTAACCATAACGATCAAACCTAAATATAATCCTCACCCCCACCCTCACCCTCAGCCTAACCCTAAGCCTAAGCCTAACCCTAAACCTAACCCTAAACCTCACCCTCACCCTAGCCCTCACCCTCACCCTAATCCTTACCCTAACCCTCAACCTATCCCTCAACCAAACACTAAACCTTAAACTCAAACTCACCCTCACCCTAACCCTAATCCGAACCCTAACCCTCAATCTCACCCTAACCATCACCCTCACCATAACCCTTACCCTAACACTCAACCTAACCCTAAACTTAAACCAAACCCTAAATCTCACCCTTACCCTAACTCTCACCCTTACCCTAACCATAACCCTGATCCTAACCCTAACCCTAAACTTTACCCTCACCCTAGCCCACACTCTCAACCTCACCCTCAGCCTAACCCTAACCCTAAACCTAAACCTAACGCTAACACACACACTCACCCTCACCCTAAACCTAATCCTAACCCTAACACTCATCCTAACCCTCCCAATAACCCTAACCCTCAACTTAACCCTAAACCTCACCCTCAGCCTAATCGTAAGCCTAACCCTAACCCTAACCCTCACACTCAACCTAACCCTATCCCTAAACCTGATCCTAGCCCTAAACCTAACCCTCACCCTCACCCTCACAATAACCGGAACCCTAACCCTAATGCTAACAATAATCCTAAACCTAACCCAAACCCTCACCCTAACAATAACCCTCACCCTAACCCTAACCCTCACCCTAACATTTACCCTAACCCTAACCCTAACCCTCACCCTAACATTGACCCTCACCTTAACACTAACCCTAACCCTAACACTAACCCTAAACATCAAACTATACCTAAACCTCACCCTAACCCTAACCCTAAACCTCAACCTCTCCCTAGAACTTACCCTAACCCTAACCCTCATCCTCACCCTAACTTCACACTAACCATAACACTAATACTCAATCTAACTCTCACCCTCACCCTAACTCTCACCCTAACCCTAACCCTTACCCTTACTGTAACCCTCAACCTCAGCCTAACCCTCAACTTTACCCTTACCGTCACCCTCACCCTAACCCTCACTCTAACGCTAACCCTCACCCTAACCATAACTCTACCCCTAAACCTCACCCTCACCCTAACCCTAACTCTAACCCTAACCCTAACACTACCCTCACCATAACCCTAACCATAACCATCACCCTAACCCTAATCCTCACCCCCACACTCACCCTCAGCCTAATCCTGAACCTAAGCCTAACCCAAACCCTAAACCTCACACTCACCCTCAGCCTAATCCTAACCCTAACCCTAAACCTAACCTAAACCCAAAACCTCAACCTAACCCTGACCCTAACCTTAAACCTAACATTAACCCTAACCCTAACCCTCGACGTAACCCTCCAGCTAAACCTAAATCTAACCATAAACCTCACCCTCACCCTAACATCAATCCAAGTACTAACCCTAACCCTAAAACAAACCCTCACACTAATCCTAACCCTCACTCTAATTCTCATCCTAACCCTAACCCTCATCCTAACCCTCATCCTCAGTGTAACCCTAGGCCTAAACCTAACCCAAACACTCACACTCACCCTAACCCTTAACCTAATCCTAATCCTAACCCTAAACCTAAGCCTCACCCTCAGCCTCAGCTTAACTTTCACACTAACCCTGTACCTCACACTCACCCTAACCCTAAACCTAACCCGAAACCTCACCCTAACACTAACCCTAAACCTCAACCTCACCCTAGCCCTCACCGTAACCCAAATCCTAACCCTAAAACTCATCCCAACCCTCCCCATAACCCTAACCCTAAACCTCACCCTAACCCTAAACCTCACCCTCAACCTCACCCTCAGCCTAAACCTAAGCCTAACCCTAAACCTAACCCTAGCCCTCACACTCACTCTAACCTTAACCCTAATCCTAATCTTAACCCTCACCCTCACCCTAACCCTCCCCCTAAACTTAACCCTAAACATAACACTAACCCTAACCCTAACCCTCATTCTCAGCCTCACCCTAACCCTAACAATTACCCTAAACCTCACCCTCACCCTAACCCAAACTCTAACCCTAACCCAAACCTTAAACTTCACCCTAACACTAACCTTAACCCTAACCCACACCTTCACCCTCAGCCTAATTCTAAGCCTAACCCTAACCCTAACCCTCACACTCACCCTAATCCTAACCCTAAACCTCACCCTAACCTTAACCCTCACATTCACCCTAACACTAATCCTAATCCTACTCCTAACCCTAACCCTAACCTCACCCTAACCCTAATCCTCACCCCACCCTCACCCTCAGCCTAA
This sequence comes from Dipodomys merriami, assembly GCF_024711535.1. Classification (NCBI taxonomy): domain Eukaryota; kingdom Metazoa; phylum Chordata; class Mammalia; order Rodentia; family Heteromyidae; genus Dipodomys; species Dipodomys merriami. The sequence goes on along the minus strand of NW_027203203.1, from coordinate 971 downwards.
TCCTAAGCCTAAGCCTAACCCTAAACCTAAACCTCACACTCACCCTCCACCTAACCCTAATCCTAAGTCTCATCCTCAACAGCACCTTAACCTTAACTCTAACCCTGTACTTCACACTCACCCTGACCCTAACCCTATCCCTAACCCTAAACCTCACCCTAACCCTAACCCTAAAACTCAACCTCACCCCAGCCCTCACCCTAACCCTAAACCTAACCCAACCCTCATCCTAACCCTCCCCATAACCCTAACCCTAACCCTCACCCTAACCCTAAACCTGACCCTCGCCCTCATCCTCAGCTTAACCCTAAGCCTAACCCTAAACCTAACCCTAACCCTAACCCTCACACTCACCCTAACCCTAACCCTAATCCTAATCTTAACCCTCACCCTCACACTAACCCTCCCCCTAAACCTAACCCTAAACCTAACACTAATGCTAACACTAACCCTCACACTCAGCCTCACCCTAAACCTAACTCTAAACCTAAACCTCTCCCTCACCCTAACCCTAACCCTAACTCTAACCCTAACCTTAAACCTCACCCTCACACTCACCTTAGCCCTTACCCTAACCCATATCCTAAACCTAACCCTCATCCTAACCCTCCCCCTAACCCTAACCCTCACTGACAAACTCACCCTCAGCCTAACCCTAAGCCAAACCCTAAACCTAAACCTAAGACACACACTCACCCTCACTCTAACCCTAATCCTATCCCTAACCCTAACCCTAAACTTAAAACTCCCCCTAACTCTCAACCTAACCCTAACCCTAACACTAACCCTTACCCTAACCCTAAACCTAAACCTCACCCTAACCCAAACTAACACTAAACCTCACCCTCACCCTAAACCTAACTATAACACTAACCCAAACCCTAAATCTCACCCTAACACTAACCCTAACCCTAACCCACATCCTCACCCTCAGACTAATCCTAAGCCTATCCCAAACCCCAACACTCACA